>NC_084567.2:24222500-24397500 GCF_033978685.3 Nerophis lumbriciformis | reverse complement strand
TGGTGAAGAGGGGTGAATATGACACTGATGTAGTGCAATGGGCAGATGCTATCATCTCTGCTGGAGGTAAGGGTTTTTCTGGTTTTTCTATTTACAGTGGTACTTTTTTAGTTTTCGAAGACTATTTTCAGCAAAAGTTTGACCTGTTTTTTAAGATCTCGTCTTGATTATCGTACGGCCAAACATTGCGCGTAACAAGTCTGTTTGCTCGTATATCATTCTGCGGATTCAAGTGCCCAAAAAAAAGAATTCCATGCGTTGGTTATTTAGTGTTGTTGTGTTTTCAAAGCGTAGCCTGAGTCCAACAATTTGTAAGGTGTCTTAGTTACAAAATGTGCCTGTGTTATCATGCTTTAAATTTTCCACACGGAAGTCATTCTCTCCCAGCAACATGGTAAATGGGTTATACTTGTATAGCGCTTTTCTACCTTCAAGGTACTCAAAGTGCTTTGACATTATTTCCACATTCACCCATTCACACACACACACATTCACACACTGATGGTGGGAGCTGCCCTAACCGCGACCCATCAGGAGCAAGGGTGACGTGTCTTGCTCAAGGACACAGCGAACATGACGAAGTTGGTAGAAGGTGGGGATCGAACCAGGAACCCTCAGGTTGCTAGCACAGCCACTCTGCCAACAGCGCCACGCCGTCCCTCTGTGACGTCATCACTGGTTGACTCAGTAGTTATTTGCTAACTTAAGATAATTACACTGCATGTTTCTTTTTTAAATTTGAATACGGCTGGAAAATCATCCATCATGAGGCGGAAGAAAGTTGAAAGTTCTAACACTTAATAAAGATTGTGAGATACATTATTGATTTCAAGAAAAAGCAAGCAAAGTGCAAAGGTACCTCTCCTCTTACCTCTACGCTCAAACTTGTCTTTGCCAACAAGATTAAGGAAAAGTAATGTTTGTTATATGCTCATCAATCCATTTTAAGGATTGCAGCTATTGATAATTTTAGTAATCGATTGATTTCTTCCAATAATTGGATAAAACACAGCGGTAGAAGATTGATGGATGGATGACATCTTATAGCCTCAATGTGTATTTTATGAAAAATAGTTGGAGTAAACATATTTTTCTGCTTGCCATTCATTACCTTCATTATTTTTTTCAAAAAAATGCACATCAAAGTTGAAAGTAGGGCTGGGCGATACATCGATATGCGCGATATATCGTGGGTTTGTCTCTGTGCGATATAGAAAATGACTATATCATGATATTCGAGTATGCGTTCTCACGCAGTTGCTTTTAGCTGCAGGCATTACACTACAGGCTCTCCTCGCTCTTTCCTGTCTCTCCTTCTCACAGACATCAAGTGCAGCTTCTACACACGTCACATACTGTCACGACATACGTCATATACGTATACGCCCTCGCGCAGCAAAGAGGTAGCTGCATGGCTAACGTTAGCTGTGATGCTAGCGGTAATACGAGAGAAAGAAGGTGCGAATCTGGTAACAAATGAAGGAATAATTAATTCCCCCAAAAAACAGCAGGGGGTCCATCGTCTGGCGGTGGTTTGGCTTCAAGTGGAAATATGTCGAACAGACAACCGTAATTTGTCAAGTGTGGGGCGAAAGTGTTGCTATAAAAAGTAGCATTACTGCTAATATGTAGCATAATTTGAAAAGTGACCTGCTAGAAAATGAACAGTGCTTACTCCGCATGTCAACATCTCCGTTCGGTGCCACACGCCCACACCATCAAAATGCAGAGGCAAACATTTCCAGATCAACATCGTAAGAAAAAAATAGTGATTTTTTTAGTTGTGATTTCCTTCTCTGCATGAAAGTTTTAAAGTAGCATATATTAATGCAGTATGAAGAATAATGTTTTAATGTAGACATATAGAATCATAATACTGCTGTGATTATATGCATCAAGTGTTCATTCAAGGCTAAGGCAAAATATCGAGATATATATCGTGTATCGCGATATGGCCTTAAAATATCGCAATATTAATAAAAGGCCATATCGCCCAGCCCTAGTTGAAAGTGTACTTTTTAACATGTGCATCAATAAAAATAAAGAAAGTAAATAAATAAAAACTCAGCTGTTTTCCGCCACGCAGATCACAGCACCAACACCACCACTCGTGTGGTCTATGCAGTAGAGGGGGGCAATCTTTGGTTCACTTCACGATTCCATTACGATTCAGGAGCTACGATTCGATTAAAAATCAATTATTAATGCATCTTTAATTTATGTATGTTGATGCAGTTTTACATTTCTTTTTTCGTTTAACTAAATTAGCATGTTCAACTTTTTTAAAAAGTGCATTTGTAATAAGAAACAGTTACAATAATTACCACATTCATTAAATTAATGGAAATGTAGCTGGAACATAAATCGGATCTCTTAGTGAGGTGGGTCGCTGCAGTCAGCCAAAATTTAGAACTGTCTGCATTACTTAATTTACAATAAATACATTAATTATCGCTTATTGACATATACTAATCGATTTTATAATCGTCTTTGTCCAAATTGCAATGCACTCATCAAACGATTAATCGAGGCAACAGAATAATATAAATTAAAACTTTTTTTCTAATCGATTAATCGTTTCAACGTACCACTGTATTTGTCATGTACTTGCAATATAATGTGAACAAAAAATATTCTTTAAGTGCTACTGTTTTTGTTCTGGGCTGGCATACATAATAAGCAGACTGGCCCAAAAATTTTTACTAATAAAGGATTCAAGTTCAAGTATGCAAATACATAATGCCTATTCTCTTACTGCACTTTGTTTTGTTAGGTGATGGGACAATGCTGCTTGTTGCCAGTAAGGTTTTAAGCAAGGACAAACCAGTTGTCGGCGTAAACACAGACCCTGAGAGGTATAACCCAACACAACACAGCGCTACTTAAGCTGGACTTGGATTGCTAGAGACTTTCTAGGGATTTTATCACATGTAAAACCAACAAGGAGTTTCAGGGTTTCCCCCAGATTGCCAATATTCATGTGGCGGTGGGGGCGTAACCAATGTGATGTCATCATATATCTTGACGTCATGATTAATTTAATCAGCAATGATGCATACATTTTCTTTAAAAATGTGTGGTGTTTAAATGCAGAAAGTTGGCCACCTAAAGAGTCTCCTTACCATCCTGATAACTGCATTAGCTCATTGTTGAGCTTAGTTCTTTATTTTTACTAAATTGTTTTGCTCCTTTATAATTCTGTAAGTGTATGATCTGTACCTGTAATGCTACAATCTTTTTTATATTTGTGCATAGTTGTGATTATCTCTTTTGACACCTCTTGTCTTCTTGGACTTTCAGTGCTGGAAAGTAGTTGTTTATTATTGTTGCTAGGCATTGTTTGCCTGTTAGCAATGGTTAACCAGGCTTACTAGCATCAATTGTCACTCTCACATCAGGCAGAGTACAAGCTAAAGATGTCAGAAAGCAAGCCCGTTCTAGTGTCATGGTATGTTGTCAGAGAAGCTCCTATATTGTCGAAACCTGAACTCCTGCAGTAACCATCCTCTTCCACTTTCCACAGGTAGTAACAAGATGTTAACCTAACCGCCCATCTTACTTTTGTATCATTCTTTGCATTTTTCTTTCAACTAAAGGTCAGAAGGTCACCTGTGCTTACCTGTTAAATACACTCGCAAATTCCCGGAGGCACTTGGGAAACTCTGCCGTGGTGAGTTCAGGTGCGTATTTACTCAATAAGTATTCACCTCTTCAGTGTACTGCTTTTTGTCACACTTCACTTTTACGTCGCTATTAAAGCTGCTGTATATTCCCTTTTCCTTTGGTTTCTGGAACATCTGATTCTTGAATCTGTAGGTTCCTGTAGATATGTGTGGTTTGTGTTTCCATCGCATTTCACAGTTCAGGGTAGTTTATACAAATCAGGCTGATGACGTATGGAGGACTGGTTTACTATATTTCTATACTGATACCATGTAAATAAACAGACAATATTATGTCAGTTATTTTTACTAAAAAGTTATTTAAATACAAAGCAATCATATAAAAGATTGTATAATTAAAAAAAAATAATTAAGTGTATTGATTTGTTCATAAAAAGTCAGGCTTTTGTCCGCAATGTCCAACAATCAGAAAGTCGTCCTCTCGGTAAATGATGAATTCATGAGGGTCAGGTGATCAGTTTTGGTCCCTTTCAGATTTAAATAATAATATACCTGTATATAAAGAATAAATGTCAGGGTTTATCCCAGGCCAACAACATTGGCTTTAGCGTTAGCTTGTTAGCATTGGCATTCTGTTCACTCGGGTTGAGGCTAATAACTACACAAATGGGCGTGTCATTGACTAATTTTACAACATGTAATAAAGTAAATAGTTAATATTTAGTGTTATTTACCTTTGTACCAATTGTGTCCTGCCTCCTTTTTTCCACATTTATCCAATGAAGTCAGAGTAGTAAGGAGGTGAGGTCGATGCTTCGAGTTCAGCTTCATACTACTTCATAAATAAATTTTAAAGAGTTTGTCCACTTCTCATAGCTTTAAGGAACATAATGAAGTTTGTAACAACTAATAAACAACATTAAACTGCATATAGATTAAAGACTATGGCTGAGTAAAAACACTCCAAATTAGTTCTACTGATTAGCGTTCTTCAGCACAAAGATGCCCCACAAAAGTTCCTGCATTTCGAAAGCTCCTTTCGTTTTTCTTTCTCTCTGTTGTCAAGTTTGTTGTAATAGAAATACACAAGAAATAAAAAATAAACAAGTCACCACGTACAGTATATTTCAGTGGCGGTAGTGGGGTTTGAAAAATTAGTTTTAGGAACGCCCCCAACTGTGTTCCACCAATCAGCGTTTGGCAGCAGAGCCCGCCCCCAAAAAGATTCCTGGTAGATTAAAAAGTCTCGCCTCGCTAGGAGGAACTCTGAAAGGTTCCTGAGGTTCCAAGCATTATATCCCGCACTTTTCCTACTCTGAGCATGTAATTTATACCCCACATAACACACACACACATTAGATGTGTGCTTGGTCAGCTAATGACAAAATTTAGCTGCAAACAATTGATCACTTCTCTAGTAATACTTTTGTGTGTGTGCACAGAAATGTATGTGTATACCAGATCTTCTCATTCGGCCAGAACAATTTATATGCAGTTTATTTTGGAATTATGAAAAATGTAAATATATTTTGTACAATCTGTTTTATTCAACCATTATTGGCAACATATGCTAGCCAGTGGTGTTACTCTCATAATATATTGATCTATAATAATTTAACAGCAATGCTGAGGGGGCAGTAAAATTGAGGTTGACACAAAAGTTAATACTGTGATCTCTTTTGCAGAAGTGCTTATATTGTCATTATTAAACATATGTGAGTTTTGCATTTTAATTTGAAGTATTAGATTTTATTTCTCAAATCTAGGATCAAATGGAGGTGTTACATCCTTTCCAGGCTGCTGATCAACTTGTTTTAATCTATTTCAGTATCTGACAATCTTAAGAGTACAGTACAGTAAATAAAGTAAAGTAGCATTGCCTTACTGTTATACAAACTTTAGTTATGATACTTATTAAAAAAAAAAAACAGAACAAACTTAAGTTAAACTAACTTTAATGAAAGTCTTTCATTCCGATTTTAACATTTGAAAATAAGAACAATTATTATTTGTAAAACATTAAACACAATACCTTTGTAATCGCAGTCCTTCTGCTAGATGCACAGGTAACCTGCCTTGATGCGCCCCCTTCGCGCTGGCTGGGGATCAAACTAGGGTCGGAAGATAGAGACGGAAGCGCTAGGCATAATTAAGGTGTACATGTGTGTGAGCTGCACCTGTTACACACAAATAACATATCATTGGTATAGCCTTAGACCAGAGGTGCCCAAACTTTTTATCTCTAAGGACCTAAGTGAAAATGTGCCAATGGGCTGTGGGGCAAACACAGCAATTGTAGGCACACAGCAGCACCATAAGTGAGGAGTTTAGCCCAGACTGGCACATATTAGGTAGTGGACATTTGGAGAAATGGTTATCCTTGTGGACATGCCACCAATGATTGCAGGAGCTTGAAAGTGGTCAGTATGAATGTGTAATACATTCAAGAAGCCGCCCTTTGGCAAGCCAAACGAAACGACTGCCCCACAGGTCCTACTTTGGGCACCCCTGCCTTAGAAAGTTGATTAGTACAACACAGAGGCTATGTGGTTGGCATGTTTGCTGTGCAACCAAGATCATTTTTATTTAAAAAGATAATTTCAGACCTCTGTGTGGAGTTTGCATTATTTTTTTTTACCTTGCTCCTACTGGGTCCTCACCTCATCTGTTCTCATATAGGTGGCAGTGGCGTCAGAGGATTCGACTGCACCTTGAGGGCACCGGCATAAACCCTACTCCTCTAGATTTGCACGAGCAGCAGCTGAGCCTGGAGCAGCACAGTCAAGCCCATCGCATCACCACCATGGACAACCAGCAGAGTAGGTATCAGTATTGTATTACCAACTTCACTGGTGTTTCTGTTTAGATCGGTCTTAAATGGTTGTGTTCTCCTGGTAATTTGGGTTGGTTTACAGAGATGGGAATACTGAATGAGAGCGTCTCTAAGCCCAGTCTTCTTCCCATCAGGAGCCTGAATGAAATCTTCATTGGAGAATCTTTGTCCTCCAGGTACTTGTTATACAAAATAGTCCTATCAACTCTGTGTGTTTGTGTGTGTCTATCGTATTTTTCGGACCATAGGGCGCACCGGATTATAATGCGCACTGCCGATGAGGGGGTCTATTTACGGTAGGTCTATTTTCATGCAAAAGGTGCACCGGATTATAAGGCGCATTAAAGGGGTCATATTATGATTTTTTTGTCCCACATTTTAAAACACTTCTTTGTGGTCTACTTATAATGTAATGCTTGTTCTTTGGTCAAAATATTGCATAAATTATGTTTTACAGACAATCTTCAAGGCCTCTTTCTGACTATCTCTTCAGGATCTGCCGTTTTGTGTGTGTTTCCTTTTTACGTGGCTCCACTTCCACAGCGTCTTCTCCTTGTCATCTTTGTTGTACCGGTAGTGTTTAGCACTTTCATAGCAGGATAATGACAGATAAGTTAAAACTGTATGCTACTTTATATTACAAATGGCAACAGCGGAGGATGAATGCCCCACAACAAGAGTGTAGAGAAAAAGAAGGAGTTTCTTGACTACGGCGCCTGGCTACAATGGCGGACACACGCACATATTCAAGACTTATGCAGATCCCAAATACACAACAGGAGGAACCAAAAGTCGGTTTTGCATAATCAGTTGATACAAAACGCCAGATAATGTCTACTAATAGGTGCCATTTTGGGGTCCTAATACACACACCATAATAATACTATGTTGAAGCACAGCACATCTGACTACTGTAGCTGTAATGCGGCGACAATCCATCAAGCAGTGTGGCTTCGTGGCTGACCAAAGTCGTACTAAAACATTTTTAGAGATTTTTAAGCGCTGTGTGTAATGTTTTATTTTGTCAAGGAAATACCGACGTTTTAAAGTTAAAGTACCAATGATTGTCACACACACACACTAGGTGTGGTGAAATGTGTTCTCTTTAGGCTTGCTTGTTAACCTGTACTTCTATGAACAGGGGGCTTCAACCTGCAGTCCACATGTATTTTTTATGTGTGACTGCCATCTACTGGTCAGACTTATCATTACACCAGTTACCAAATAAAATTGCTTTGAGGTCAGTAAGGACAACCAGAATTAATCCATACATCAGGCTCACAAGGTTATAAGGCGTAATGTCGATTTTTGAGAACATTTAAGGATTTTGAGTGCGCCTTATAGTCTGAAATACTATATATGCAAATGTGTGTATGTGTATTTGTGTGACAACATCAACATTAGCTCCCATTCTGTTACTTGTTGATCCAGAGCATCGTACTATGAGATCTCGGTGGATGACGGTCCATGGGAAAAGCAGAAGAGTTCAGGCCTCAGTATTTGCACTGGAACAGGATCCAAAGCTTGGTACTCACACACATACACAATATTTATTTTTACCTTCACTTTTAATAACTTTTCATTACAGCCTTAGAACAGCACTCTGATCTTACAGTTAAGAATAACAGGAAAAGCTTTTTGCTGCAAGGGGACAGGACACTAACTTAAAATGACTTCAATGTAAAGCATACAGTAAGAACCTGTGCTGTTAGAAAAATCTAAATTGTAATTGATTGGAGTGTGCATTTCTACCTTCAATGGCAATTCGATATGAATATAGATACATGGGTTATGATACAGTATACTTAAAATACTTTTTAAAACATTGTGAACATCATGTATCAGCTCAGAACAATATAATATTTTTTTTTTTTAAATAGACACATCTAAACAGGCCGTTCCTGTATTAATTATGAGCAAATAGAAAGGGACAAGCGGTAGAAAATGGATGGAATGGATAGTAAAACCATCAGTTTCAAGGCATTGCAATGCATAAACTTTACAAAAAGATATAAACAAAACACTTTTGTAAAAGCTACCAGTATTTACTCTTGTTTGCTCAGGTAGCAACAATTAAATACATAGAAAAGCAAGCTGTGCATCAAG
This sequence comes from Nerophis lumbriciformis, assembly GCF_033978685.3. Lineage (NCBI taxonomy): Eukaryota > Metazoa > Chordata > Actinopteri > Syngnathiformes > Syngnathidae > Nerophis > Nerophis lumbriciformis. The sequence goes on along the minus strand of NC_084567.2, from coordinate 24,388,938 downwards.
CAGATGTTATATAACACCACAGTAACACAAGTGCAATATACAATTAAGTGCCACAAAGTAAACTAAACAGCAGCTTGAGTGAAGAAAATGTCATATTTTTCAAAATACCACTCTGCTGATTTCTGTGAAGCTAGTTCTTCAGCACAATTATTGTATATACTGTAATTACCTCGCAAAGATGGGGCTGGAGGCTTTCAAATCAGTGTCCTTGTCTTGCCAGATGGTAGCTCTGCTAGCGTTAGCATCCCTAGTTCCCTCATCGCCGGCTTGAGGCCATACTTTTATCCGACTGACCATTCTTTTTAAAATATCCAAACGTTTGCCACACTTTAGATTTAATATTCGCAGGTAGGGATGTATATCGTTAAGATTTTATAGATACAATACCCTTGTCGATGTTCCATACTAATACCGGTATTTATTGGTACTCTTATCGGTACTATATACCAGAGGTGGGACCAAGTCATTGTTTTGCAAGTCACAAGTAAGTCTCAAGTCTTTGCCCTCAAGTCCGAGTCAAGTCCCGAGTCAAGACAGGCAAGCCCCGAGTCAAGTCCAAAGTCAAGACTGGAAAGTCTCAAGTCAAGTCCTAAGTCCTGCATTTTGAGTTTCGAGTCCTTTCAAGTCCTTTTAACCACAGACTAATATATTAACACAGATTGTGTATTCTTTTCAAACGCTGTATTTATTTATTAAAACAAGTGCATTTTAAATTGCAGGAAAGAAAATTGTGCTGACATTGCACTTTATGATAGCACTATTAACCAGTCATTTTAAACATTAACTCATTCCTTTACAGAACAAACACATTGAAAAATAAAGTGCAAATGTACTTATTTGTACAAAAGTTTTAACATTGAAAAAACATGACATATACGTGAACATAACAAAAAAGTTGTACTTTTTATATGTCAGGGCCCTATGCTGCATTGCATTTGCAAAAGACCAAATTAGCCAAGAGTCTGTCAGTCATTTGTGCACGATGGGGGCGTAGTATGATGCCACCATGGCTGAAAACTCGCTCCACTGGAGCACTGGAGGCAGGCACTGCCAAGACTCTCATGGCCACTCGGAACAGTGAAGGAAGAGTCTTCATGTTCAATGCCCAGAACAAAAGGGGGGGAGAGTTTTTTTGGGTTGGTGCACTACTTGTAAGTGTATCTTGTGTTTTTTATGTTGATTTAGTTAAAAAAAGAAAAGAAAAAAATATATATTTCTTGTGCGGCCCGATACCAATCGATCCACGGACCAGTAGCGGGCCGCGGCCCGGTGTTTGGGGACCACTGAGGTAAACAACCAACAGTATGTCAGAAAGCTAGCTAAAACGGTACACATATTCATAATATAGTATACATTTTAACTGACCTTTATTTTTACTATTTTTGTCTTTTTTTAGGTGGCTAAAATATGCGGTGCTGCTGACCGCCGTCTAACGTTACGTGTGATATATTGACTAACGTAACCCTGCTTAAAAAATCACTGAACAAAAAGTATGAATAAGGTAGTGAACTGCAACAGATTCCCGTGTTTGCAATAACGTTATAACGTTAGCAGTGAGTTTACAGCCTCACTGATTTAACTACACAGCAAATAAAAGTCACGTTACTTAGCCAATAAACGTTATCTTACATTCAAAACTTACCGTTCTTTGTGCAACTTCAAATGCCGGACGAAGTTGGAAGTTGTTGCCTCTCCATCAGTAATTTTCGAACCGCATGTGTTGCATACTGCAAACAGTTTTGTGTTGACCACCTCGTAATTTTTATACCCAAACGAAATTATTTTAGGTATCATTTTTTGTTCACTGGCGTGTGGTTTGGACATGTCTTCTTCGTTGGTTGTCCTGCAATTTGATTGGATGAATGCTGTGTGATGAAAACAAAGTAGATCTAATTTGATTGGCTGTTGTACTGACAGCACACCAGCTGACACACGCAACGCTGATAGACAAGTACACAATGAAAAATACGGAGCGCTCCCGAATAACTTTTTCATCTTTGGGTTTTGGGGAAAGTAGCAAGTCATGTCAATTCAAAAGGCTCAAGTCCAAGTGAAGTCACAAGTCATTGATGTTAAAGTCTAAGTCGAGTTGCAAGTCTTTTTACATTTTGTCAAGTCGAGTCTAAAGTCATCAAATTCATGACTCGAGTCTGACTCGAGTCCAAGTCATGTGACTCGAGTCCACACCTCTGCTATATACATACGGTACAGTCGCGGTCAAAAGTTTACATACACTTGTAAAGAACATAATGTCATGGCTGCTGTCTTGACTTTCTAATAATTTCTACAACTCTTATTTTTTTGTGATAGAGTGATTGGAGCACATACTTGTTGGTCACAAAAACATTCATGAAGTTTGGTTCTTTTATGAATTTATTATGGGTCTACTGAAAATGTGACCAAATATGCTGGGTCAAAAGTATACATACAGCAATGTTAATATTTGGTTACATGTCCCTTGGCAAGTTTCACTGCAATAAGGTGCTTTTGGTAGCCATCCACAAGCCTCTGGTTGAATTTTTGACCACTCCTCTTGAAAAAATTGGTGCAGTTCAGCTAAATTTGTTGGTTTTATGACATGGACTTGTTTCTTCAACATTCTAAAACCTTAATTCTAGTCCGATTTAGCCATTCCTTTACCGCTTGACGTGTGTTTGGGGTCATTGTCCTGTTGGAACACCAAACTGCGCCCAAGACCCAACCTCTGGGCTGATGATTTTAGGTTGTCCTGAAGAATTTGGAGGTAATCCTCCTTTTTCACTGTCCCATTTATTCTCTGTAAAGCACCAGTTGCATTGGCAGCAAAACAGGCCCAGAGCATACTACTACCACCACCATGCTTGACGGTAGGAATTGGTGTTCCTGGGATTAAAGGCCTCACCTTTTCACCCTTCAAACATAATGCTGGGAAATTGTGGCCAAACAGCTCAAGTTTTGTTTCATCTGACCACAGAACTTTCCTCCAGAAGGTCTTATCTTTGTCCATGTGATGTCAGATGAAACACAATACCCAGCAATAGTAAATATTGGGTGGGATATCAATTGGGATAGCATAATGATATTATTATCATATCCTTATTTGCAATGAAGACAGAGGAAATTAATCACAACTGCCGTTTCGGCGCAAGTTTATTCATTTATAAAAATTATAAAAATATTCAGTTTTTAAATGATTATCCATAGGGGTGTTTTGTGTCATTTATTTTTGGTTTGTTGTCCTTTAAATTCCCTTGTTCAACTCTTTGATTGTTCTTCACAGCAAAATCAGAAAACAAAACAGAAAAGCTAAACACAGGATCATATTAATCATTTGTAAAAGTAAACATTTTCAAATAACATGAAAATGTACACAAAAAACAGCAGTAACTAACATCGGTACATTGATGCACACATTTACAATAATTTACTATTCCGGTCACACATTAATAAGACATAATTAAGTCAACTTCTTGCGGCCTAAAAAAGTAAATTAAAAGATGTAAGGCTTTACTTAAAGAAAGAAATGAGCAAAGGGCATGGAGGTCAGTCAACATTGCGATAGTCGAGGTCTCGTATTTTAACACAAATGTATATCATTACTGTCAGCCCAGCTTGACATGTCTGGTTTTAGGTGTTTTAAATTAATAAATAAAGCTATACTTACATTTTAAAGTTGCATTTTTCGCTGCGCAAAGCACTGCCATGTTGAAAATAATTTTCAGAGTTGAGTGCGCAAAGGATCTTGGGATATGTAAGGGTGTGAAGTGTACTTCTTGCTAATTGGAGAAAAGGACACATTTGTCAGCTGGATTCGAGAACCAATTAGAGCTTTTTTTAATTTGGACAGTCTTCGCGCACTGCGATGACGGTAGCACTCCACAAATGCGCACTGCGAAGGATGCAACTGGCGAATTTAAACACATATTATGTCACCCAGCTGGCCTGAGAATGCCTCGGGACCCCCCAGGAGGAGCTGGACAAAGTGGCTGGGGAGAGGGAAGTCTGGGCTTCTCTTAGGCTGCTGCCCCCGCGACCCGAACTCGGATAAGCGGTAGAAGTTGGATGGATGGATGGATGGATAAATTCACTTCACTTTTTACTTTAGTTTTAATTGTGTTTGGTCTACAGTTCGAACTGCACAATTTTAAATCATATTAGGGTGAGGGGTTTGGTTTACCCCCAATGGTTAGGGTTAACTTCTGGTTAACCCCCTAACTGTAACCCCAATCCTGTGAAAGCAATCTCTATTGACATATGGAGATTCCCACACATTATCTTCTTGCCAAAAAAGGTGTAGAGGTTTAGCCGAAGAACTTTGCACGAGTCTGCTATTGTAGTCAATAAGTTTATTTATCCTCTATCTTTTTGTTGTGGGGCAGTCTGGCGTGTACATGCAAATGCATCCTCAGCTGGTGCCATTTCTCATACAAAGTAGCGTAGCAACTAGCAACTTATATTTGTCAGTAGTAAAGGTGGGGGAAATAATCGATTTTTAGATGTGTCGCAATTCGGACATGGACGATTATAAAATCGATTAGTAAATGTCAATCGATTTATTTATTGTAAAAGTAATTCAGACTGTTCTAAAATTTGGCTGACTGCAGCAGGCCACCTCACCGAGAGATCCGATCAGCTCCTTATTTTAAGGCACTTACCGTAAGTTCCAGTTTTGAACACATTTCTATTCATTTGATTAATGTAATGGGAATTAATTTAACTGTTTCTTATTAGGCCATGTCCACATGAACAGGGATACCTAATGAACGCATACTTATCTCTGAGTTTAGGCCTCTTGTCCACACACAAACGCATAATTTGTGTCCTTAAAAACGCAGACTTGTGCAAACGCAAAGTGTAGAGTTCCAAAACTCTCCACTCAGCGTATGCGTGTACACAGCACAAACGGAGACTTGTACTCCTCCGTTGACGTCACGGTTGTACGGTAAGCTGTCATTTCCAAAGCTCAAACAACACTGCCTTGCTGCCTTTAAAAACATTATAAGAACATTTACTGTATGTTTTAACGTAAACATGCTGCTATTTTAACTCAAAATTAGTTTTAAAAATTAAAAAAACTCATCAAAATGGGCTTCACGACCCTCCTGTCACCGTCAATTTGACAGTCAACTGTTTTAGTCACGATTGCTGTCGGACCTCCAGCTGATGGGACAACTTTGACAAGCAATACTTTTTGCGTTGTGTCATAAGAAAGCTACAACATTTTCTCATGTTTTTAATCCTTGTTTAGCGACAGATCATGAAGTTAACTTACGTGTCGTCCATTTGTGTAGATGGAGCTAGGCGCGACCGTGCACACGCACTTAACGCAACCGATCACCTAAAAAAACTAAACAAAAAAACTTGACGTATCCTTTCTCCTTGGTAATGTTAAAGACAATATACACCTCATTGCACATGTATATCTATAGTAATCATTATGCCTTATAATTCCACGAGAGTTTTGCAGCAGCACACGCATGTTTGTGCGCTTTATATAGGCACTTAAACATGCAAAAGGGTTTCATTGGCTCGTTAGTGCGTGCTGATTTTAGAAATAATGTACATTTCACTCCACATGTAATGTATTACCATGTGGCTGATTAAACATGTTAGAATTCCATGAGTGTTGGGTTTCAGCAGCACAGGTGTGCATGCGTGCTTTAAACACTGAAAAATAAGATACATAATGTTCCCAGAGCTCTGTATGAATGCAAGCTGGTTTTAAAGATAATGTGCATGTCCTTCTACGTCTAGTATATCAAAATAAACATTATAATAACAGAGGTTTAATGCAAACAAATCAGCTGTGGCTGCTTTTCCAGGCTTCTGATTAGACAAAATGTGCATGACAGCAAGTGTATGCTTTTGTGTGTAGACATAGACAGTTTTAAAACTATACTTGTGTGGATGGAGATCGTTTTAACCCCAAATATGCGTTTTAGAAACTATCCTTGTTCATGTGGACATGGCCTTACAAAAGCACTGTTTTTAAAAGTTGCAAGTGATAAACGCTTATTTAGTGAAACGAAAATAAATGTAAAACTGCAATAATATACATAAATTAAAGATGCATCAATAATCAATTTTTAATCAAATCGTAGCTCCTGAATCATAATTGAATCGTGAGGTGCCCAAAGATTCCCACCTCTAGTCAGTAGACTCCACATGGAAGTGCTAAAAACTACAACATGGCTGACGGGGTCGAGACACAGTCGAAGTAGTGGCACGTAAATAAGCCTGCCTACAAACGGTGCATCAGACAGTGGTTTGAAGCGGTCTGTAAAAAATAGTCTATGCAAAATTTTGACCAAAGAACCACCATTACATGCTATGTAGACCACAAGGAAGTGTAGTAAAAAAATCATAATCATGACCCCTTTAAACAAATACCACATGAACACATACAAAAGTACCAAAAATGCGTGCAGTTGAGTACCAGTATCGATTATTAGGTACTAGAGATGCTCGGATAGGCAATTATTTCATCCGCAACCGCATCAGAAAGTCGTCAACCATCCGCCATCCACCCGATGTAACATTTGATCAGAACCGCATCCGCCCGCACCCGCCCGTTGTTATATATCTAATATAGACGATGCAAGGCATTAGTGAGGCATACCTGCCAACTACTCCGGTTTTCCCGTAATTCGTACGGTTTTCATCAACCTATTCCGGGTTACGGTTGCAGTGATAAAAAATACGGTTTTTCATTAATTAAAAAAAAAAAGGGTGAAAACTACGCGAATTGCACCTTGTGCAGACAAGATTTTTCGATCGGACACGGAGGAATTAGCGATGTAAAAGACCATGTTGGGACAAAAAAACACAAGTCTAATGCCGTTGCAAGCGAAAACTCGCTTTATATTACTATAGAGTCCTTTTAACGAATGAGTTTGATGGTTTATCACAAACCTTAAATGAAAGAAGTCCTTTGTTCTCCTGCACCATGCATGCACTTTGGCCTTGCTTCGTGTTTGGTGCGCAATCCTGTCGGCTGTATTTCACAGCACGTCTTTGACAACTTCAAGTGACATAAAACATTTAAAACAAAGGGGTTATAGGAACAATCACTTTCAGTGTTTTATGCCACTTCAAGTTGTCAAAGACGGTATGCTGGTGCCCGACTGCCACAAGTGGAACAAACATTTGAAACAAAGGGGTTATAGGAACAATCACTTTCAGTGTTTTATGCCACTTCAAGTAAACTTATCATAAAGTTACCATATCATTTTTGCAGTATGATCAATCTGATAGAATAAATTTGGATTTTAGCCACAAAAAGGTAATGACACCAATGTTATCTATTGGAATTGTTTAGTACTGTTATACTGTTAAAAGTGTTTATACTATTTATGCTTTCAAGTCCAAGTAGAAGAAATCTTGTTAAATGTTGACAGCATAACTACCAAAATACAGAAGTATGTCCTTAATATTTTTGCAGTGCTATTTCTGTTGAAAAGTTAAAATGATTACATTAGAGATGTGATGTGCCACTTTTCAAGTGTCTGATGGCTTAAATTAATTTTCATTAATTTTTCATATTTTGAATTCTTTTGAAAGGCTTACAAAAAAACTACATTTGAATTGTAATTCCATGCTATTGACAGGACTATTAATTTTAATGAAGTTAGCTTACCATGTTTACAGTATGATAATTGTGATAGAAATGTGAATTTTAGGCACAGAATATTTTTTACAATTGAACAAGGCAGTAGATTATACAAGCTTGGACAGAAGGTTAATAATGACACCAATTTTTTTTTTTTATGGAATTGTTTAGTACTGTTTTACCATTTGTTTACTGTAAAAAGTGTTTATACTGTTTATACTTTCAATTAACAAATTGAAGTCTTGTGAAAGGTTGACAGGATAACTGGCATTAACTGTCAAAATAATTTCAAACTATTGAAGTTAGCTTACAGAATAAACATGTCAATCAACCCATATGATTTTTGCTGTAATATTTTTGTTTTGAAAAGTCACTGTGACTGATAGAAAAGTGATGGTTTTAGCAACATTTTAACCTGTCTGAATGCTAATAATCATCTTGCGTCGGGGGGCGAAGCCCTGAACCCTCCACCAGGACTTTGTCCTGGACCTACCGGGGCCTGCGGCCCTTGGACCCTGGCTACTAGGTTTTTCTGATTTCAAAAGTTGGCAGGTATGGTGAGGTTATAAAGCTTTTGCCTGTTAAAGAAAGGAGACTGATCCAATGCAGCACAGACATTCGCGTGCCACGCTGTCACGACCCAGACGCACACCAGTGCGCAATCATATGGGAGCCGCGCTGAGCGCACCTCCAAGCGCGTCTCGCTGCCGGCGACGGCCGGGTATATGGGCCCGACGCTCCAGCGCCATCCATTTTCAGGGCTAGTTGATTCGGCAGGTGGGTTGTTACACACTCCTTAGCGGGTTCCGACTTCCATGGCCACCGTCCTGCTCTCTATATCAACCAGGGTGAGCCCCACCCCTTTCGTGAGCGCACTGCGCGCGGAGTGACCCCTGTTACGCGCCCCCGGCAACAGGGGTGGCGGGCAGGTAAGCTGCGCGGGCGGAGTGACCCCTGTTACGAGCCCCCGGCCACGGGGGTGGCGGGCAGGTAAGCTGCTTACCTGCTGCGCGTGACGCCGGCCGCGGCGAAGGCGGACGAGGCGGGGTGTCGGTGCGGTGGTGACCCTGGACGTGCGTCGGGCCCTTCTCGCGGATCGCCTCAGCTACGGCTCCCGGTGGGGCCCTCTCGGGGGAAGGGGCCTCGGTCCCGGACCCCGGCGAGGCGTCCCTTCTCAGCTCCGTAAAAGTGTCCATCTCTTTTCTTTTCTTTTTTCTTCTGTTGTGGCATATGCAGCAGGTGCCTGCTCGTTTTTCGTATGTGGGTAACAACATTTAACTATGTACCGTATATATATTTCCGAATTGGTTTAACTGCCACCCGCCTGAATCTATTTAAAATCTAATTTTGTTTTATTTCAACCGCCCGACCCGACCCGCGGATAAAATCAAATTTTTTTTAATTTCATCCGCCCGATCCGCGGATAATCCGCGGACTCCGCGGTTGTGCCCGCAAACCGCGCATCTCTATTAGGTACTGAGAATTGGTACCGCATCGGTTCACTTGTGAAAGTACCCATCCCTATGTGTGAGTGACAGGTCCAGCATGACTTTAATGTCCATTTTGCTGATGCATTTTATTTTGGTGGTGCTAAGTGTTGAAAATCTATTCCCCCCCACAATAATTATACAGGAATATCAAAAACATCTCATTGCCACCATGGAAAGTTCTGGATAGTTCATTTGAATTTCATCTAAATGACAGAACAACAAACTTCTCTCCACACACAACATGCGATTTGGAGCATTTTAGTATGCCGAGAGAGATGAAATGTGTTTGCACTCATTTGTCTTTCTTTCTGTCCATAGGTCCTACAACATCAACAAACTTGCTGAACAAGCTGTGAATGAGATCCTAAAAATAGGTAATGTGTCCTCTTCCAGACATACAGTATGAAACCTGAATGATGTGAAACATTTAATGGGAAACTGCACTTTAAAAAAAATGTTGCCTATTGTTCAATCATTATGACGATGGATGTATTTTTTTTTTATGCATTCTAAATATTCAATACATTTTATCAAAAGTCTGCTTACAATAAGCCCATGGGAGCCGCTCCATTCTGCCGATAAAGCACATAAAAACATACAAACACCTCCATTAAGGTTTGATATATATATGCTGTAAGTATATATGTAATGTTGTAACAGGCACATTTAATATTTATGTATTTTGATAATTTCAAGCGTAGGAGGCGCTCTAATTTTAAAAATGCATCATGACGTTCGCTTATTTTTTTTCTTTAAAAAAATAATTGATTAGTACTCACTGCAGAGGCCAACAAACATAATAAAACATCTCTTACTGTACGCTGTCATTAAGATGCCGACTGCTAGGATGTTCATATATTCCCATTTAGATGAAGAATGACCCATAATCCTCGCAAAGAGACAAGGGATGGAACCAAGGGCTTTGTGTCATTCTCGCCATTTCCGAGTCTAATTTGTCGGTTAAAGTGTACCAACTTGTCAGAATACGTCATCAGTCTTCTTCTATCCAGGTGAGAGGCACGATTTATGATCTACAACAAAGTTTGACGAGCAAGGAAGCGAGAAAGCAGCTTACCACTCAATGTGAACATCGGCACACACTGTAGTGATCGCTGCTATAAATAGATCGTCTGCGTTAGCGCTTATAATAACAATATCACTAATACTTGGTTAATATTTAGGTCACATAACTTAAATGGAGTATTGTTGGCGGTTCTTAGGTGGTCATTTATTGGGTTTTATGGGCGGAATAGAGGACCTCCCATTGGCTCCACTGTAAGCTGACTTTTGTTTACGTGTATTTACAAGTTACAATGCATTTTCCTAATGATTGTAAACAATGGGCAAAATTTTTTAAAAAAAGTGCAGTTTCCATTTAATTATATGTAACATTAGCCTCCAGCCTAATCAAAGCATAGCTTTGTTCTTTTAGGAAAGTATCAGACTGGCCTTGATATTCCACTAAACCGCCAATTCATTGAAAAAGGTGAGTTTATAACACTGCAGTGTGTTTGTGTTTGTGTTTGTTTGTGTGCGTGTGCATGTGCGTGCATGCATGTATGTTAGAGGTGTCAAAGTTAACTTGATAAAAAGTAGTTCACTATAATTTTCTTTAACGTCCCAGATTTATGTGTGTATGTACGTACAGTATAAAGGTTGTATGGTATACCGGTACTAATAAAGTACCGTGGTACTAATGAATTAAAAACGGTAAAGTACTGCTTCTGAACAATACTGGCACGTTTTTGTTTTTTTTAACGTGCATAACGGCGCGCCGTCGTGACATTGCTGGTAAAAGGAGCAGAGGCGCATGTTAGGCAACATACACTCACACTGAGTACTTATAAGCAGACCGCGTGGAGACAGAATATGGAGAATGGATGCAATTTGGCTTAAAAACTAACGATTAAGGTGATGCTACAAACACTGAAGTGGCGCTCTGATAAAGGTGCTTTAAAACATAGTTGGCTGGCTAGCTAGCTAGCGGCTAACGTCCAACGTTAGCTACTTCTAAATCACGACAGTGGGTACAGAAAGTATCCAGACCCCTTTACATTTTTCACTCTTTGCTTCATTGCAGCCATTTGCTAAAATCAAAAAAGTTAATTTCATGTCTCATTAATGTACAAACCCCGTTTCCATATGAGTTGGGAAATTGTGTTTGATGTAAATATAAACAGAATATAATGATTTGCAAATCCTTTTCAACCCATATTCAATTGAATGCACTACAAAGACAAGATATTTGATGTTTTTTGCAAATAATAATTAACTTAGAATTTCATGGCTGCAACACGTGCCAAAGTAGTTGGGAAAGGGCATGTTCACCACTGTGTTACATGGCCTTTCCTTTTAACAACACTCAGTAAACGTTTGGGAACTGAGGAGACACATTTTTTAAGCTTCTCAGGTGGAATTCTTTCCCATTCTTGCTTGATGTACAGCTTAAGTTGTTCAACAGTCCGGGGGTCTCCGTTGTGGTATTTTAGGCTTTATAATGCGCCACACATTTTCAATGGGAGACAGGTCTGGACTACAGACAGGCCAGTCTAGTACCCGCACTCTTTTACTATGAAGCCACGTTGATGTAACACGTGGCTTGGCATTGTCTTGCTGAAATAAGCAGGGGCGTCCATGGTAACGTTGCTTGGATGGCAACATATGTTGCTCCAAAACCTGTATGTACCTTTCAGCATTAGTGGCGCCTTCACAGATGTGTAAGTTACCCATGTCTTGGGCACTAATACACCCCCATACTATCACAGATGCTGGCTTTTCAATTTTGCGCCTATAACAATCCAGATGGTTCTTTTCCTCTTTGGTCCGGAGGACACGACGTCCACAGTTTCCAAAAACAATTTGAAATGTGGACTCGTCAGACCACAGAACACATACACCACTTTGTATCAGTCCATCTTAGATGAGCTCAGGCCCAGCGAAGCCGACTGCGTTTCTGGGTGTTGTTGATAAACGGTTTTCGCCTTGCATAGGAGAGTTTTAACTTGCACTTACAGATGTAGCGACCAACTGTAGTTACTGACAGTAGGTTTCTGAAGTGTTCCTGAGCCCATGTGGTGATATCCTTTACACACTGATGTCGCTTGTTGATGCAGTACAGCCTGAGGGATCGAAGGTCACGGGCTTAGCTGCTTACGTGCAGTGATTTCTCCAGATTCTCTGAACCCTATGATAAATTCCTTGCAATAGCTGGTTGAGAAAGGTTTTTCTTAAACTGTTCAACAATTTACTCACACATTTGTTGACAAAGTGGTGACCCTCGCCCCATCCTTGTTTGTGAATGACTGAGCATTTCATGGGATCTACTTTTATACCCAATCATGGCACCCACCTGTTCCCAATTTGCCTGTTCACCTGTGGGATGTTCCAAATAAGTGTTTGATGAGCATTCCTCAACTTTATCAGTATTTATTGCCACCTTTCCCAACTTCTTTGTCATGTGTTGCTGGCATCAAATTCTAAAGTTAATGATTATTTGCAAAAAAAAAAGTTTATCAGTTTGAACATCAAATATGTTGTCTTTGTAGCATATTCAACTGAATATGGGTTGAAAATGATTTGCAAATCATTGTATTCCGTTTATATTTACATCTAACACAATTTCCCAACTCATATGGAAACGGTGTTTGTACATGTTTTGAAAATGTATTAAAAACAAAAACTGAACAATACCATTCACATAAGTATTCAGACCCTATGCTCAATACTTTGTTGATGAACCTTTGGCAGCAATTACAGCCTCAAGTTTAAAAAAAAAAAATATGATGCCACAAGCTTGGCACGCCTATCTTTGGGCAGTTTCGCCCATTCCTCTTTGCAGCACCTCTTAAGCTCCATCAGATTGGATGGGAATAGTTGTTTTTATTCAGGATGTATTTAAGTTTTTTATATCAGTTTAGAAAATGCAGTTTCTTCAAAAACTTAATCAATTAGACTTTTAATAACTTAAATACCTCACAAACTAATGTTTAGCTTCACTGGCTTCAAGCACTTTTCTGAGTAGCAGTTTATGAGGTGACTACTTGTCAAGGGTGTACCCTGCTTTCTGCCAGAGTACTGCTGCATAGGCTTCAGACCCCCCGCGACACAGAGAGAGACGAGCGGTGGAAAATGGATGGATGGATTGAGAATTTATCAAGTAGCTTTTAAGTTTACTCGTGTTTCCTGGGGTGTGCAGTTTTTTGGGTGAGTTCTGTCTGTATCGGCTTGGAAACGATCGTGATGAAAGTGGCGCGCTTTGCTTTGCTGAACGCAGACTTTCTTACCTCCGCCAAAGAGGTTCTGTTTTCACCAGTGTTTGTTTGTGTGTTTCTTAGCAATATAACTCTGTCATGGACATATTTTGATGAAATTGTCAGGAAATGTCCACAAAAACAGTTCCTCTTATGTACTACTAACATTTACTTCCTGCTTACGCTGTTCTACGCCCCCACCTTGCTGGTCCCATGCTGCCCAGAGGATTCTGAGAGATGGATGTAGTTAATTTTCAGACCTGGCCACTGCTAAAGCACCAGAAAAAAACTACACTCTCCCAAGTATTCGTTTTTTTATTTTTCGTCACAGCATAATGAAGACTTTGAAACCGCAATACCGGGGTATCTACAATACCGTTGCATCCCTAATAATAGTATATATACAATTAAAATAGAGTTTCTTCTTTTATTGTATTATTTTGAATATTAATATATATTTTGTGGTTTTTATTTGTATATTACTTGTTCAGACTTTCGGGACACCCTGTACAATTCCTATTCATTGTAGTCTTTTCACTGTCTTGTATGTGTGTGTGTGTGTGTGTGTGTGTGTGTGTGTATAGTTACTGATGAGTACAACGAGTCGCTGGTGTTCAGTCCTGAGGACAGACGTTTGTTCTTCAGCATTCGGGAGCCAATCGTCAACAGAGTGTTCTCCAGCAGCCGGCAGAGAGGCTTCGCAAGCAAGTCAGTCAATGTTCCTCCATTCATAATATGACACAATTTAATGCTGTCTCAATTCATACTTTTCCTTACCTACCTACAGCCCGATGGACTAAAGGTTTGCGTGTATTAAAACGCATGCAAATGTGATAGCACAGGCAGAGCTGATATACTAAACTTCTGCGCAGAGGATGGTGTCTCTCTAGTGAGCAGAATAAGGTGCACAATCCTTTTAGCGAGTCTGTCTTCATGAATATGCAGAATATATGCTGATCATCGGAATGCCCACAATACAGGGAAAGGAAGATGCAAATATTATTTAGGACACGCACTGTGATTTATCATGATTAAGATTAAACTGCCAGCGATATTTTGTGTTTTTATTTAGTATATCTAAAAACGGTTACACGCGGCTACGAGAAAAGGAGGCGATTGTGCAGCAGCTCCAGCCTACGTATGCTTGTCAACATTTATGAACTGTCAAAAAATCTATATTAGCAATCAAATTTTATAGCTGATGGATGACTAAAGGGGCTGATTAAAACAAATTGATGCGTTTTGGTGTCTGCTGGTGTTTTAGAATGACGTTCGTCTTTTCATATAAAAGATCAATTAACATATCCCCAATGTGAAAAAACTTCTTGTAATGTGCATTTTCTTGCGTCTGGACTCTGGAGTGGACACTCGCAGTTAATGCCAGCCTCTACCATGACCACAACTTCCGCCCTCTAAAAAGAAAAGTGGTTTCCATTGTCGATGCACCGCAGGACTGCTTCTAAAATGCCCAGAAAAAATGTCTGCTGCTTGTTTACAAACAGAAAAACGGCGCACTAAATGATGGTGTTTACATAGTGAAATCCGCATAGTACACGCAAAAATAAACATTTAAATAAGGCGGTCTGCACCACTGTTCAATTGTACATGTGGTTTTAGTAGATCACACGCAACACGCCCACTAATAGTACACACAATTTTATAATTTGCACATGTTGTTTAGGGTGTGTTATTTGAATATTATAGATCAGGCCCTTAGTCTTTTGAGCACATAAGTGTGATAACGCCGAGAAGTTTGTGAATGTTGTTACTGCTCATAATCAGTACCCGGCTGAATATTGCGATTGTCGTGTCTTGTAAGTGAGCTATAAGTCAATTTGGCAGCACCACGTAGTCAAAATTAGATCTTTCAGGAACCACTCTTAAGTACACATGCAGTGTATATTCTCATTCATCAGTCATTGTACCCTCAGAGCAATGCATCGATAGCAACTGGGCTGTTCTGGTGGTCTTCGAAGAGCAGGTTTTATCAGTTCATACTCACAGACAAAATAGGACAGCACTAGTCTAAGTGAATGTTGTGGGATCCAAAGTAATAATTAACTTAGAATTTCATGGCTGCAACACGTGCCAAAGTAGTTGGGAAAGGGCATGTTCACCACTGTGTTACATCACCTTTTCTTTTAAGAACACTCAATAAACGATTGGGAACGGAGGAAACTAATTGTTGAAGCTTTGAAAGTGGAATTCTTTCCCATTCTTGTTTTATGTAGAGCTTCAGTCGTTCAACAGTCCGAGGTCTCCGCTGTCGTATTTTACGCTTCATAATGCGCCACACATTTTTAAATGGGAGACAGGTCTGGACTGCAGGCGGGACAGGAAAGTACCCGCACTCTTTTTTTTTTTCTTTTTTTTTAACGAAGTCACGCTGTTGTAACACGTGCTGAATGTGGCTTGGCATTGTCTTGCTGAAATAAGCAGGGGCGTCCATGAAAAAGACGGCGCTTAGATGGCAGCATATGTTGTTCCAAAACCTGTATGTACCTTTTAGCATTAATGGTGCCTTCACAAATGTGTACATTACCCATGCCTTGAGCACTAATGTACCCCCATACCATCACAGATGCTGGCTTTTGAACTTTGCGTCCATAACAGTCTGGATCGTTCGCTTCCCCTTTGGTCCGGATGACACGATATCGAATATTTCCAAAAACAATTTGAAATGTGGACTCGTCAGACCACTGAACACTTTTCCACTTTGCATCAGTCCATCTTAGATGATCTCGGGCCCAGAGAAGCCGGCGACGTTTCTGGATGTTGTTGATAAATGGCTTTCGCTTTGCATAGTAGAGCTTTAACTTGCACTTACAGATGTAGCGACAATGTCAGTGGTTTTCTGAAGTGTTCCTGAGCCCATGTGGTGATATCCTTTAGAGATTGATGTCGGTTTTTGATACAGTGCTGTCTGAGGGATCGAAGGTCACGGTCATTCAATGTTGGTTTCCGGCCATGCCGCTTACGTGGAGTGATTTTTCCAGATTCTCTGAACCTTTTGATGATATTATGGACCGTAGATGTTGAAATCCCTAAATTTCTTGCAATTGCACTTTGAGAAACGTTGTTCTTAAACTGTTTGACTATTTGCTCACGCAGTTGTGGACAAAGGGGTGTACCTCGCCCCATCCTTTCTTGTGAAAGACTGAGCATTTTTTGGGAAGCTGTTTTTATACCCAATCATGGCACCCACCTGTTCCCAATTAGCCTGCACACCTGGGATGTTCCAAATAAGTGTTTGATGAGCATTCCTCAACTTTATCAGTACCGTACTTATTGCCACCTTTCCCAACTTCTTTGTCACGTGTTGCTGGCATCAAATTCTAAAGTTAATGATTATTTGCACACAAAAAATATGTTTATCAGTTTGAACATCAAATATGTTGTCTTTGTAGCATATTCAACTGAATATGGGTTGAAAATGATTTGCAAATCATTGTATTCCGTTTATATTTACATCCAACACAATTTCCCAACTCATATGGAAACGGGGTTTGTATTTTGCTGCATTATGAGATTCAATTAAAGTTGAAAAGATATGAAATTTCATGCACTACATGTTGTTTTTAAATATCAAAATGGAAAGAACAAATACCTTTTAGTAAAGTACTTTATTAACTCATTATTTCCAGGCTTTCACGGGCCACATAAAATGATGTAGCGGGCTTGAGTTTGACAACTGTGCACTACACTGTCATTCTTCATACACTCAGAAACTTAAGTACACAAAAAGTATACTGACAAAAGTATTAGATGTGAGACACAGCTCCAGTGTTCTCTCCTTTAAACTCTGTCAAATGCTCTTTCAGAGTGTGCGTTCGCTCTCGGTGCTGGGACGCCTGCATGGTGGTGGACGGCGGGACGTCGTTCGAGTTCAATGACGGCGCCATTGCAACAATCAGCATGAGTGAGGAGGATCAGCTGCGCACGGTGCTTCTGGACAACTGAGCACACCAGACTGACTTCTTCTAAAAACCACTTAACCCACACTCCCACCAAGTAGTGGTTAAGCGCTGCTTTCTTATTTATTAGCTTTTCCACTTGGAGATGGAGAAAGTTGGTGCAAAGATATTTTTGAATCGTGGTTTGAATTTTTGTAGCTGTAGGCGAAAATGAAGTGCGCTAATGAGAACACAAGATGGGAAGTCTTGTGTTTTTATAGCGAGATCAAAGCTGATTGAGAGGTTTATATATAAGGATTTTATTTTTTCACAAATTAAATATCATTTTTGAAATACCTTGAAATGGATTTACATTGAAAAATCATGCATCTTGTACCTCAACAGTATTGTGACATCTAATGTGCCATCTTTCCTTGTCACCGTTTTTAAATAAAAGTCATGTGGGGTTTTTTGTCTTTTTACTTCATTACACACACTTGTTTTATAAAGCCTTATTTCAAGAAACTTTACACTTTCAAAAAGTTTAGTTGGCACATGCAACTCAGGCTGAATACTTCAAAAAGTACACTACGAACTTCGATTGCATGAATTTTAAAAGTAGTGTCCCAAATTAAACTGGCACGAGGCGGAAAAGATCATCGGGACTCCTCTTTCTCCTATCCAGGAGATCGCAAAAAGCCGCTGCCTGACCAGGGCTCAGAAAATCTGCAGAGACTCCTCCCACCCCCACCAAGGACTGTTCACACTGCTGGGCTCTAGAAAGAGGTTCCGCAGCCTCTGAAGCAGAACCTCCAGGTTCTGTAACAGCTTCTTCCCTCAGGCCGTAAGACTCTTGAACGCATCATAATAATCCCCTCAATTCCCCCCAAAATGGATTAACTCACTGGGATATAAAGACAATATAACATACATCCATAAACATGGATGCATATGCAAAAGTGCAATATATTTATCTGTACAGTAATCTATTTATTTATATCTGCACCTTATTGCTTTTTTATCATCCATGAGCTATTGCAACCAGGCCCGGCCCTAACCAATCTGGCGCCCTAGGCAAGATTTTAGGTGGCGCCCCCCCCCCCCCCACTTCGGCAGTGAAGTGTATATACTCACAAGAACCCGAATAGCTTTGTCTTTGACCTTTTTTTTTAACTTACAACTATACCTAATATATAAAGGGGTGGAAAAGTGACTATTACCTGCAGGGCAAACATTAGCTAACCAGAAGGCAATAATGTAAACAAAAAACACCTGCTTAAAAGATCTAATACAAATGTCACTGAGCTATCACATTCTGTAACAGACAAATAATTTCATGTAGGCTAACGTTACCTACCTGCTACCTCTGTCTTTTCTCGTTTCTCCTCCTCTTCTTTTCTCTTTTTTCTTCCCTGGGCACCTGACAGTTTTGGCCGTTTTGACATCTTGTGTTGATTTTTTGATGTGGTGACGTCCAAAAAGAGTCATGATACGGGAAGGGAGGGGGCGCACCGTGCGGGGGGAGGAAGGGGGGCGTAATGTTGTAACAAATAATATTTCTATTAAATAGGCTTTACTTTGCATTTTAATTAACGTGAGATTATTTTTTGTATTTAGAAATAATAGTAACAACTTTTTTTTTTTTTTTCCTCCAACATTTGTGGCACTGGCATGGCGCCCCCTGATGGACGGCGCCCTTAGCATTTGCCTATACGGCCTATGCCACGGGCCGGCCCTGATTGCAACAAAATTTCGTTCTTATCTGTACTGTAAAGTTCAAATTTGAATGACAATAAAAAGGAAGTCTAAGTCTAAATCACTTTGGTTTACATTTACAGTAAAAGATCACAATCAAGTTGCCAGATGGGAAGTGAAGTTTGAAATGATCACACACTCTGACTTTACTCAGGACCATCTGTTACATTAACATTACCACAGATCATGTATTCATTTTAAATATTCTAACAGCGCCCCCTGGATGTAAAGAGGCGTGTGAACAATGCAGGATGTATTGCGTTTGATAATAGCCATGTAGCGAAGGTCTTAAATCAGCATGACCAAACCTTTTGAAAGCTGACTGCATAACAATATATATATATTATTTAGTTTGCCTTTTCTTTGGCCCACCTCTATAATGTTTTTCATTTTCTCTACTCACAGTAAAAAAAACAGCGAATTGTGTGTGTGGGAACAGTTAAAATCATTATGTGCAGTAAAACTTTTAATGGACTCAACTCACCTTAGTGTGTGTTCCACGTCTTCGATGAAGAGAGCAGTTATGATTTTTGGTTTACAGAGTAAGCAACTAAAAACCAAGGTTTTTGGCATTGTTTTCTCTACATGTGTCTAAATATGGCCAAGGACATCATCTTCATCACTATTAATAAGTACAGACCTAACTGCTTGGCATCTCTGCCTGTCGCACCTCCTCCAGTGCACTTGGAGGTCAGCTGCAGGGTCGTCAGCTGGTGCCACCGTTCACTGATGTTTCGCCCCCAAGCCAGGACACCTCGCGGTGGGGGGGCAGTGGCTAAGCGGGGACGTCTCCCCGCGCCACTCCCTGCAACTGACCTCAATGGGGTGTTGAGCCCCAAGTGTTGTCCCTCCTTCTTAGCCACATCCAGAAACTTGCCTTCTCTGCCTCCTCTGCCAACTCCTTGATGGCCCTCCTCAGGTTGGAACCGGTCATTCCCGCCGCACGCAGGAGCCCGGTTGCAGAACCTCCTACGAAGCCCCTGCATCCGATCTCCACGGGGTGAATGGACGCAGACCAGCCTCCCCCCTTGCAGTCCTCTACCAGGTCGCTGTACTTTGACCGTTTGAACTCATGTGCTACTGGTATTCCCTCCTCCCATGGCACGGTTAGTTCAATGATGAGGACTTTCTTAGCAGCTGAGGACCACATCACAACGTCTGGTCTTAGCGTTGTCTGTATTACCTCAGTTGGGAAGACTAGCTGCTTGTCCAGGTCAACGCGCATCTCCCAGCCCTTACCAGGGGTAAGCAGAAGTGATGATCTTCCCGCCTCTGTCTTCTGTCCTACCTCTCCTGGTTTGATGAAAGTGATGTTTGGCCGATGGGGATCTGTGGCGTTGTTTGCCCCGACTCTGCATCTCTCCAACAGCTCTGCCAACTTCCTCAGCACCTGATTGTGTCGCCACCGGAAGCGCCCCTGCGTTAGCGCGACGTTGCAACCTGAAAGGATGTGTTTAAGTCCTGCATTGTCTTTGCTGCACAGGGAGCACTTGCCCTCGCTTCCGAACCACTGGGCGAGGTTTCGAGGGCATGGCAGGGTGTCATACGCTGCCCTCACGAGGAAGCTGAGCCGAGATTGAGGAGTTCGCCAGATGTCGATCGGCCCAGGTTATGACTCTTTGAATGGTATCCTCTCAGCGAGTCCATGCCCCCTGTTTTCCCTGGGATACGGCCTTGATCCAATACTGGTCTTGCGCCACTTGAGGACACTAAAGGAAAAAATCCATCCATGCATCCATTTTCTACCGCTTGTCCCTTTTGGGGTCGCTGGAGCCTATCTCGGCTGCATTCGGGCGGTAGGCGTGGTACACCCTGGACAAGTCGCCACCTCATCACAGAGGAAAAATCTAATCTGTGGTAAAAATACCTCTGCCATTTTGAAGTTTAAAAAAAAAAAAAGTTTATTCAGCTTGAAGCGTCCCTCTGTCTCCGACTCCCTCATCGTCATGTGACATGAGCAGTGTTGGGACTAACGCGTTACAAAGTAACGCCGTTACTTTCCGGCGGTAAATAGTAATCTAACGCGTTATTTTTTATATTCAGTAACTCAGTTACCGTCACTACATGATGCGTTACTGCATTATTTTACATTATGTTTTATGTAGTATCGGCTAGAAACTGAGAAGATCTGAGAGTGTTTTATTGCTGCGGTGTCGTCCTTCTGAATGTTCCTGTGTCACAAGGAAGAGGCGCGCCGCGCGCTCTGTGTGGGTGTATGAGTGTGTCTGTGTTTACTAACAAGACAAGCCGAAGCCGAGTTTCTTATGGAGATATTCTCACTACTTTTCTTATGTCGACCACAAAGAAAAGAACATTTTAGTTAAATGTAAGTTGTGTCTTGGATCAAAGATCCAATCCTAGCAATTCAAATCTGCTGAAACAGCTACAAAAGCAACATGCTTTGACGAAGCTAGTAAAGAGAGACACACTTCACCTCCTAAGCAACAGCGGCTGGATTTTAACGAGGCACTGCTAGCCAGGACAACATTGATAGAGACATTGCAGTGTATGTGCTAGAAGACATGCAGGCTATTTCTACAGTGGAGTCACCCGCTTTCATTCAGCTAATTAGCATGATACCGGGCGTCAAATGGCACGTGGACAGTGAGTACATAAAAATGGAAAGCGAGCTAAAGAAGACGCTCCAAACTCTGCCTCTGCTCATCATTCATCACTGAAGGTACACACACTCTGTCAATTCTCTTATATACTCTTTCATTCTAGACTTGTAGAGTGTTTGATTATCACATCACTCTAAATGTATGGACCATAAAGTTCACAAACATAAAGAGGGATGCTAGTGAGCCAGGCAAATATTTCCTTTTCTCTAAACTAAAACTGGGGAAATGTGTAAAGTGTTCTGGGCTTCAGGCAGGATTTTATTTCAGAATTCCTTGAGAGAAAAAAACGCCTGGTTAGGCTTTGTGTATGTAGTGTGTGCCTTCCTTGGTTTGCATCTATGTTGTTATTATACTGTTTGTTACTTATGTATGTTATGTTGCAGCTATTTAAAATAGTTTTGTCAATTTGTTCTGGCCTGAAACAAATTGGCCCTTTGAAACATATCTTTGTCTTTTGTGTGTTGTATGCATGTCAAGTTGATCAACACATTGTATTATTCTCCAGTGCAATAACAGTACTGAAATGAAGGCTAAAAGGGCATTAAAGGGGGCCTTAAAAAATAAAAATAAAAATATATAAGTAACTAAATAGTTACTTTTTGCATTACTTTTTGGTGTAAGTAACTGAGTTAGCAACTGAGTTAATAAAGTAACTAGTAACTGTAACTAGTAACTGGTTTTCAGTAACTAACCCAACACTGGACATGAGTGCGAGTCTGTTATGATTTTGCTTACTAGTTTCGATGACCCGTCTTATCTTGCCTCTGATTCGCCAGTCTGTAATGTTAAAGCAACTTAAACTGCACGATGTAATTATATGGACCCGAGTGGTGTACGCACGAGCCCGCAAGCCCACAGCCCAAGGCAGTTGGTTGCCCCCACAGATCCACAACACACGTCACTTACTTCGGAGGCAGAGTTTCCTCTGCCCCTGCCTGTTGTGGGCTTCTTGGGGTTCGCTCCGGTAGCCTGCGGGGTCTGCTGTGTAGTCCGGGGGTTCCTTCCAAGCCTGCGTGCGTCCACCCGGTCGCTCTTGGCAAAGCCTGTCGATTCTTCCCCGATCGCTCTGCTGTCGCTTCCCTCGATCCTTGCCTGTTCTCTCCTTTTAAATGTGCAGTCCTAATGCTCCACAGGTGCGTCTAATTTCAGGTGTCGTTTGATTGGGAACTTCGGTTGTTAGGGGCAACAAGCTAAAAAGGGGCAACGTCTTAAAATACCAGCAAAGTCCACAATGAGTAAAAACATGCAATTAAAGGCCTACTGAAATGCGATTTTCTTATTTAAACGGGGATAGCAGGTCCATTCTATGTGTCATACTTGATCATTTCGCGATATTGCCATATTTTTGCTGAAAGGATTTAGTAGAGAACATCGACGATAAAGTTCGCAACTTTTGGTCGCTGATAAAAAAGCCTTGCCTGTACCGGAAGTAGCAGACGATATGCGCGTGACGTCACAGGTTGTGGAGCTCCTCACATCTGCACATTGTTTACAATCATGGCCACCAGCAGCAAGAGCGATTCGGACCGAGAAAGCGACGATTTCCCCATTAATTTGAGCGAGGATGAAGGATTCGTGGATGAGGAAAGTGAGAGTGAAGGACTAGAGGGAAGTGGGAGCGATTCAGATAGGGAAGATACTGTGAGAGGCAGGTGGGACCTGATATTCAGCTGGGAATGACTAAAACAGTAAATAAACACAAGTCTATTAGCCACAACACAACCAGGCTTATATTTAATATGCCACAAATTAATCCCGCATAACAAACACCTCCCCCCTCCCGTCCATATAACCCGCCAATACAACTCAAACACCTGCACAACACACTTAATCCCACAGCCCAAAGTACCGTTCACCTCCCCAAAGTTCATACAGCACATATACAGGTAAAAGCCAGTAAATTAGAATATTTTGAAAAACTTGATTTATTTCAGTAATTGCATTCAAAAGGTGTAACTTGTACATTATATTTATTCATTGCACACAGACTGATGCATTCAAATGTTTATTTCATTTAATTTTGATGATTTGAAGTGGCAACAAATGAAAATCCAAAATTCCGTGTGTCACAAAATTAGAATATTACTTAAGGCTAATACAAAAAAAGGTTTTTTTTAGAAATGTTGGCCAACTGAAAAGTATGAAAATGAAAAATATGAGCATGTACAATACTCAATACTTGGTTGGAGCTCCTTTTGCCTCAATTACTGCGTTAATGCGGCGTGGCATGGAGTCGAGGAGTTTCTGGCACTGCTCAGGTGTTATGAGAGCCCAGGTTGCTCTAATAGTGACCTTCAACTCTTCTGCGTTTTTGGGTCTGGCATTCTGCATCTTCCTTTTCACAATACCCCACAGATTTTCTATGGGGCTAAGGTCAGGGGAGTTGGCGGGCCAATTTAGAACAGAAATACCATGATCCGTAAACCAGGCACGGGTAGATTTTGCGCTGTGTGCAGGCGCCAAGTCCTGTTGGAACTTGAAATCTCCATCTCCATAGAGCAGGTCAGCAGCAGGAAGCATGAAGTGCTCTAAAACTTGCTGGTAGACGGCTGCGTTGACCCTGGATCTCAGGAAACAGAGTGGACCGACACCAGCAGATGACATGGCACCCCAAACCATCACTGATGGTGGAAACTTTACACTAGACTTCAGGCAACGTGGATCCTGTGCCTCTCCTGTCTTCCTCCAGACTCTGGGACCTCGATTTCCAAAGGAAATGCAAAATTTGCTTTCGTCAGAAAACATGACTTTGGACCACTCAGCAGCAGTCCAGCTGGTGTCGGTCCACTCTGTTTCCTGAGATCCAGGGTCAACGCAGCCGTCTACCAGCAAGTTTTAGAGCACTTCATGCTTCCTGCTGCTGACCTGCTCTATGGAGATGGAGATTTCAAGTTCCAACAGGACTTGGCGCCTGCACACAGCGCAAAATCTACCCGTGCCTGGTTTACGGACCATGGTATTTCTGTTCTAAATTGGCCCGCCAACTCCCCTGACCTTAGCCCCATAGAAAATCTGTGGGGTATTGTGAAAAGGAAGATGCAGAATGCCAGACCCAAAAACGCAGAAGAGTTGAAGGCCACTATCAGAGCAACCTGGGCTCTCATAACACCTGAGCAGTGCCAGAAACTCATCGACTCCATGCCACGCCGCATTAACGCAGTAATTGAGGCAAAAGGAGCTCCAACCAAGTATTGAGTATTGTACATGCTCATATTTTTCATTTTCATACTTTTCAGTTGGCCAACATTTCTAAAAATCCCTTTTTTGTATTAGCCTTAAGTAATATTCTAATTTTGTGACACACTGAATTTTGGATTTTCATTTGTTGCCACTTCAAATCATCAAAATTAAATGAAATAAACATTTGAATGCATCAGTCTGTGTGCAATGAATCAATATAATGTACAAGTTACACCTTTTGAATGCAATTACTGAAATAAATCAAGTTTTTCAAAATATTCTAATTTACTGGCTTTTACCTGTATTTCCCCAAAGTCCCCAAAGTTACGTACGTGACATGCACATAGCGGCACACACGTACGGGCAAGCGATCAAATGTTTGGAAGCCGCAGCTGCATGCGTACTCACGGTACCGCGTCTGCGCATCCAACTCAAAGTCCTCCTGGTATGAGTCTCTGTTGTCCCAGTTCTCCACAGGCCAATGGTAAAGCTTGACCGTCATCTTCCAGGAATGTAAACAATGAAACACCGGCCATGTTTGTGTTGCTGCAGTCGGCCGCAATACACCGCTTCCAACCTACAGCTTTCTTCTTTGCTGTCTCCATTGTTCATTGAAGAAATTGCAAAAGATTCACCAACACAGATGTCCAGAATACTGTGGAATTTTGCGATGAAAACAGACGACTTAATAGCTGGCCACCATGCTGTCCCAAAATGTCTTCCACAATCCGTGACGTCACGCGCTGACGTCATCATACCGAGACGTTTTCAGCAGGATATTTCGCACGAAATTTAAAATTGCACTTTAGTAAGCTAACCCGGCCGTATTGGCATGTGTTGCAATGTTAAGATTTCATCATTGATATATAAACTATCAGACTGCGTGGTCGGTAGTAGTGGGTTTCAGTAGGCCTTTAAAAAGACAATCAAATTCTAAAATGTAAAAACATGCAATTAAAATCCACAGCAATAAAACACTATAAGACATGCATGGCAATGAAACAAACAAACAAAAAAATCCCCTACTTGTGTCTCATCACATAATCAACTTTAAAACTGCTCAAATTATGTTTAGGGCATCCCAAAACTCTCTACCATCCAATATACAGAACCTATTCCAGGATAGAGATGCTCACCATAGTTACAGTCTAAGAGGAATCAACAAATTATATATTCCTAAATTCAGAACAACTTTAAAATCAATGTGCATTTCAGTGCATTCTGGGTATCACTCCATCTTATCTGTCTTGTCTTTTAACAAAGAAACAAGGAAGTCACAATCTTCGTTCAATGAATGTTCTGCAATTTGTCGTCCCCAAAGTAAGAACTGAACTGGGCAAGAAAGCATTTAGGTTTTCAGCACCGAAGGCTTGGAATAACCTACAATTGAACATTAAACTTCAAACCCTAGTTACGTTGAATGAGTTTAAAGCTTCTGTGAAAGGATTGCAGTCTACCTTGTCTGTATGCACATGTGTCATGTGAGCAAGTTTTAATGTTGTAAATGTGATGTTTTATGTATTTGTTTACTGTTTTTAATGTAACCTTGCTGCTGCCCTCTTGGCCAGGTCTCCCTTGGAAAAGAGATCTTTGATCTCAATGGGATTTTACCTGGTTAAATAAAGGCTGATAATAATAATAAAGTGCGTGGAGTCACTCTGTGGAACAACTTAGGGGACGAGTTAAAAACCTGTTCTAACATGATTCAATTTAAAAGACTGTTTAAAAAAGAAGTACTGAAGAAGTACGAGGAGGAAAGAGAGTGTTACCCTCAGCACAGAGCGATGGGAGAGAGGTGTATGGTCAGAGTGTTTGGGCCTGTGTGTGTGTATGTGTGTGTGTGTGTGTGTGTGTGTGTGTGTTTGTCTCGTCTTGTCTTGTCTCACAGTAACAGTGGTATTATTGTATTGTTAGTGTACAGGAGCGTTTCTTGTTTTTGTTTGTATAGTATTGTTCTTGTATTATATTGTTTATGTTAAATGTGGAATGAGTGAGAGGGGCTGGGATATTATAAGCATTTGCTTTATCCAACCAACTTTCAAGCCTTACATAAATGTCTCTGCCAAAATGTAAAAAAAAAAAGTGTGTTGTCGCACTGTGCAGGGTTGAAATAAATAATTCAATTCAATTCAATTCAACAGTGTGGTTTACGTTTACAAAGCTGTTCTTTTTTTTTTAAACACGTAATCTACGATCGCAATGCTTTAAATCTGCATAATTTCTTACCAAATTGAAGAGGTAAGTTTTCTGTTTGTTGCGTGCAATCCTGACGCTTTTTTTTGCCACACAGCAGAGCATTGATTGTGACGTAACGATCATTTGTAGCAAAATAACATTCAGTTTGCATGGATAAAAAGCAAGCTATTACAGACTAACCAACAACACATAACTTCAACAAACCCCTTCCCACATTAGTCTGGGACGACAACGCAATATGAAGTATAAATGATAAAACATGGAATATCAAGAGTGTGTGAAAATTTGATTCCCACCTTGTTTACTTCCCTGACGGCCTCCTTAAAGTTTTGTAAAGTAAGCTAAAATGCGCCAAACATGGGAAAGTGTTGATAAAGTGTCTTGCCTACCACCCATTATGCACTCACATGTGTCATTTTAAATTATATATACATATTTTATAATGTCTACGGTAGAGATGTGATAAATGTGTTAAAATGTAATATCAATAATAAATTATCGGTATTTTTATTATCGGTATCGGTTTTTTTTGTGTTTTTTTTTTAATTAAAGCAACATAAAAAACACAAGATACACTTACAATTAGTGCACCAACCCAAAAAAAAACCTCCCTCCCCCATTCACACTCATTCACACCCATTCACACAAAAGGGTTGTTTCTTTCTGTTATTAATATTCTGGTTCCTACATTATATATCAATATATATCAATACAGTCTGCAAGGGATACAGTCCGTAAGCACACATGATTGTGCGTGCTGCTGGTCCACTAATAGTACTACCCTTTAACAGTTAATTTGACTCATTTTCATTAATTACTAGTTTCTATGTAACTGTTTTTATATTGTTTTACTTTGTTTTTTATTCAAGAAAATGTTTTAAATTTATTTATCTTATTTTATTTTATTAATTTTTTTTTCAAAGTACCTTATCTTCACCATACCTGGTTGTCCAAATTAGGCATAATAATGTGTTAATTCCACGACTGTATATATCGGTATCGGTTGATATCGGTATCGGTAATTAAAGAGTTGGACAATATCGGAATATCGGATATCGGCAAAAAGCCATTATCGGACATCCCTAGTCTACGTCATTCAATGAGCAGGTGTGTTACGTGCGACTGTGTGTTGACTTTGTTAGTTATAGTTCATTTACATGGCGGGGACGGCGTGGCGCTGTTGGGAGAGTGGCCGTGCCAGCAACCTGAGGGTTCCTGGTTCGATCCCCACCGTTGTGTCCTTGAGCAACACTTCACCCTTGCTCCTGATTGCTCCCGCCATCGGTGTGTGATTGTGTGAATGTGGTAATAGTGTCAAAGCGTTTTAAGTACCTTAAAGGTAGAAAAGCGCTATACAAGTATAACCCATTTACCATTTACACCATGAGTGGTGACAGTTGTTTGGATTGGGTCATATATAAGGATGCTGTGCTTGGATGCCATTCAAAAGGAAGTTGTGGTTGTTGACCATCGATTCTGTTGTTGCCATCTGGAGGGCTATTACACCACTCCATGGGTCATTCTTTTTGTTGAACTTGTGATGTCTTGCGGTCCGCATTTCTTGTACACCCGCAACGCTGTTGCATTTACCCACTTTTTACCTTTTGATTGGTGAGTTTCAACCACTGGAATTAGTCCCTCCCCTTCCACAACACAGCCTTTTGAGGGTGTCGAGTGTCCACTGTTTTAAGTGTGCAAGTGTAGGTTGGTAAACTTCACTCCCTGGTGGACTATGGTTGACTTTTGGGGCTTTCCCACACTGCAAAAAGTCAGTGTTAAAAAACAAGAAAGAAAAAAAATACAAAAATGAGGGGTATTTTATTTGAACTAAGCAAAATTATCTGCCAATAGAACAAGAACATTTGGCTTGTCAAGACTTTCCAAAACAAGTAAAATTAGCTAACCTCAATGAACCCCAAAATACCTTAAAATAAGTATATTCTCACTAATAACAAATGCACATTTCTTGGTAGAAAAAAAAGAGACCTTTTTGCTCAATATGTTGAAAAATATTCTTAAATGAAGTAAATGCTAGTGCCATTATCTTGACATAATGATATGCGCTCGGCATTACATTTCTTGAAACCAGCAAACTTATAATAAAAACTAGTTTATTGTTCTTAATGGAAAGGCAACAAGGACACCGCTTGTTACTCTCGGGGTCTCCTACCCGCAAATCAAAAATGCATTTTTCCATCGATAACATGACATCATCGCGTCACGTGTGTGCTCTTTCAGTCAATTAGTGCGCATATATGCGTGTATTAAAATAATTTTGGTCGGGCTGTATATATATATACAGCCCGACCAAAATTATTTTAATTGTAATTTTGAGCTATGAACTATTTCTGTTAAAATTGTTTGAAATGTCAAATGTTTAAATATTAACTGTCAGTTTACTGTACTGTGCCAACTGTAATACTATCAGAGTACCTATTTTCTATTGTTTCATTGAAAACAAAACAGCAAAGTCAATTTGGCTGTCATCTGTTTTGATTATGAGACAATTATGTCAAAATCATGATTTTTTTTTCATGCTTGAAATAAGAATTTAGCACTTTGAAAAAGTAGTTTTATACTTGTGAGTGTTGATGGCACAGCTTTGCAACACTTGATGTTCTAGTTTCAAGCATGTTTTACTCAATATAGGTCATAACATCTCAGCTACAAGCTGTAATATCTTACTGAGATCATTTAGGACCAAAACCCTTAAAACAAGTAAAAAACTCTAAAATCTGCTTAGTGAGAAGAATTATCTTATTAGACAGAAAATAAGCAAATATCACCCTTATTTTAGATATTTAATCTTACTTAGATTTCAGTTCTTGCAGTGTAGGTTGGTAAACTTCACTCCCTGACTATGGTTGACTTTTGGGGCTTTCCCAGGCACTAATTCGGCAGACCCATGCATGGAAGTTCAAGCAGCGGCTGGACTT
Organism: Nerophis lumbriciformis; assembly: GCF_033978685.3. Taxonomy (NCBI): domain Eukaryota; kingdom Metazoa; phylum Chordata; class Actinopteri; order Syngnathiformes; family Syngnathidae; genus Nerophis; species Nerophis lumbriciformis. The sequence goes on along the minus strand of NC_084567.2, from coordinate 24,359,029 downwards.
GGGCAAGTTCCATGGCTGCACAGCATTCAAAAGATAGAATTCTGTACAACAGTACACTCGGACCTTGCGGGGAGAATGAGCACGTTCAGTGGAAGGCTCAGACTCCCAAAATGTAACACGGAACGACACAGGAGGTCCTTCATACCGGCAGCCATCAGACTGTATAATGCATATGTTCCTTGACTGCACTTAAATGTAGAGTATATGTAGATCAGGGGTCACCAACCTTTTTGAAACCAAGAGCTACTTCTTGAGTACTGATTAATGCGAAGGGCTACCAGTTTGATACACACTTAAATAAATTGCCAGAAATAGCCAATTTGCTCAATTTACCTTTAACTCTATGTTATTATTAATAATTAATATTTTTCTTTGTGGAAACACTGATCATCTTAATAATTTCTCACAATAAATATATATAGAAACAGATAAATATCAATATGCAACACTTTATTTTTATATTTTCTCTAAGTGCACATTTTTCAAATTGAACATTTTCAAATGATCACTTCTAAGACAGTCTTGTGAAATCACAATATCCCATTTTAACTAGCGAGCCACTAACATTTTTTAACAAAAGAGGAGAAAACACGAAAAAAATGAAAATTAAATTTTAAAACATAGTTTATCTCCAATTTCGACTCTTTAAAATTCAAAATTCAACCGAAAAAAAGAAGAGAAAAACTAGCTAATTGGAATCTTTTTGAAAAAAATTTAAAAAATAATTTATGGAACATCATTAGTAATTTTTCCTGATTAAGATTAATTTTAGAATTTTGATGACATGTTTTAAATAGGTTAAAATCCAATCTGCACTTTGTTAGAATATATAACAAATTGGACCAAGCTATATTTCTAACAAAGACAAATCATTATTTCTTCTAGATTTTCCAGAACAAAAATTTTAAAAGAAATTCAAAAGACTTTGAAATAAGATTTACATTTGATTCTACAGATTTGCCAGAATAATGTTTTTGAATTTTAATCATAAGTTTGAAGAAATATTTCACAAATATTCTTCATCGAAAAAACAGAAGCTAAAATGAAGAATTAAATTAAAATGTATTTATTATTCTTTACAATAATAAAAAAAAATAATTACTTGAACATTGATTTAAATTGTCAGGAAAGAAGAGGAAGGAATTTAAAAGGTAAAAAGGTATATGTGTTTAAAAATCCTAAAATCATTTTTAAGGTTGTATTTTTTTCTCTAAAATTGTCTTTCTGAAAGTTATAAGAAGCAAAGTAAAAAAAAAAAAAAGAATTTATTTAAAGTGAAGAGTCTTTAAAATATTTTCTTGGATTTTCAAATTCAGTTTTGTCTCTCTTAGAATTAAAAATGTCGAGCAAAGAGAGACCAGCTTGCTAAATAGATACAATTTTAAAAATAGAGGCAGCTCACTGGTAAGTGCTGCTATTTGAGCTATTTTTAGAACAGGCCAGCGGGCGACTCATCTGGTCCTTACGGGCTACCTGGTGCCCGCGGGCACCGCGTTGGTGACCCCTGATGTAGAATATATTTATATATTATATATATAATATATTGTATATATATTATTTATTATTATTACTGTCTATTGTGAGCAAACTGTGGTGCTGAATTTCCCCCAGGGATCAATAAAGTACTTTCTAGTCTATAAACTGACGCCTGAGGTTCAGGAATGGTGAAAACAAAAAAATGACTGCACACGGTTATAATACTCAGTGGTTTACTCGATTGACAAAAGTTGAACCACAAAACAGGAAATGTGTACAAAAACTTGGCTCTAGCATGATAACCACGTGAGAAGTGAACTTGCAGAGATCAGGCTGGTTCCTACCACATGTTTTAGCTGCAAATCATTTATTGTAGAAAAATAAAGTCGGGTGAAAACAATCTGGAATGACAAGTTTAGGCCAGGATAAAGCTCCATATCAAAAATATAAACTTTGTCAACACCGATTAAAACATCAGGTTAAAAATCCTCATCTCTTTCCCGTACCAAACACTGCTTCAGTAGAAACGTCACACAGCTAGACTCATGAACGGACGTGATTAAAAAAAACTAAACATTCAAGTTAAGTATTTTAAAAACCTGCTTTCGCTCGATCGTAAACACTCAACACTAAATTGACATTTTCTGCTTTGACAACCTCACTTATTTTTTTGGCGTAGAGTTTAAAATCTTTCATTTAAACCTCAGTCGACTCCTCCTGCTCCACATGCTGTGGGCGCCGGCCCCGTCGGAGACGCTTGCAGGCGTGGGTCGGGCGACGGCGGAGAAGGGCCAGGAGTTGAGGCAAACGCCGGGGTTTTCCTTCCTCAGCGAGGGCAGGTGGCTGTCGTTTAACAGGCCGAACACATCCAGGTAATGCAGCGCTGGGAAGGTTTTCCTGAGGTTGCTGCAAACAAAGCCCGTGTTAGCGTCGTTGTTGTTGTTGAACTCATGCAACGGGATGCCGGCGCTTACGTGAGGGCGGCGATGTGAATGTGGTAGCAGCGGCTCAAGGACAGGTGCGTCAGGTGGTCCAGCGCCGAGAGGACGGGGAAGCAGTCGGCCATCAGCTGAGTGCTGTCACTGGAACACAGGAAGAACTTACAGGAACCTTCTAAAATCATCAATATTGATGGGAGCCACGTGTGCAACAATGGTGGACAATCTTGGTGAGATGCTTTATTGTTAAAACATTACTGTCGTGGTAGACTTCCTGCGAGTGTTTCAGGGTCTCTGCAGGTTTAAGAAAATGTAAGACTGTAATGCAGTGGTGTCAAAGTCAAGGCCCGCGGGCCAGATAGGATAGGACTTTATTGTCATTGCACAAGTACAACGAAACTGTTTTCAGCACAAACCCGTTCAAGATTAGACAAACAAACAGTGTGCAGGGTTACAGAACAGCAACGCTGATGGGTCGCCACGAGGCGCCCCGTAAAAGATGGGAAAAAGGTAAAATGCTGGGGAAGGATGAGTAAAAAAAACAATCTAGACTGGGCTCCTAAAGGCCTACTGAAACCCACTACTACCGACCACGCAGTCTGATAGTTTATATATCAATGATGAAATCTTAACATTGCAACACATGCCAATACGGCCGGGCTAGCTTACTAAAGTGCGATTTTAAATTGTGCGTGGAATATCCTGCTGAAAACGTCTCGGTATGATGACGCCGGCACGTGACGTCACAGATTGTAGAGGACATTTTGGGACAGCATGGTGGCCAGCTATTAAGTCGCCTGTTTTCATCGCAAAATTCCACAGTATTCTGGACATCTGTGTTGGTGAATCTTTTGCAATTTGTTCAATGAACAATGGAGACAAGAAACCTGTAGGTGTGAAGTGGTGTATTGCGGCCGGCTGCAGCAACACAAACACAGCCGGTGTTTCATTGTTTACATTCCCGGAAGATGACAGTCAAGCTTTACCATTGGCCTGTGGAGAACTGGGACAACAGAGACTCCTACGAGTAGGACTTTGAGTTGGATGCGCAGACGCGGTACCGTGAGTACGCATGCAGCTGCGGCTTCCAAACATTTGATCGCTTGCCCGTACGTGCGTGCCGCTATGTGCATGTCACGTACGTAACTTTGGGGAAATATATGTGCTGTATGAACTTTGGGGAGGTGAACGGTACTTTGGGCTGTGGGATTGAGTGTGTTGTGCAGGTGTTTGAGTTGTATTGGCGGGTTATATGGACGGGAGGGGGGAGGTGTTTGTTATGCGGGATTAATTTGTGGCATATTAAATATAAGCCTGGTTGTGTTGTGGCTAATAGAATATATATATGCCTTGTGTTTATTTACTGTTTTAGTCATTCCCAGCTGAATATCAGGTCCCACCCGCCTCTCACAGCATCTTCCCTATCTGAATCGCTCCCACTGCCCTCTAGTCCTTCACTCTCACTTTCCTCATCCACAAATCTTTCATGCTCGCTCAAATTAATGGGGAAATCGTCGCTTTCTCGGTCCGAATCGCTCTCGCTGCTGGTGGCCATGATTGTAAACAATGTGCAGATGTGAGGAGCTCTACAACCTGTGAAGTCACGCGCATATCGTCTGCTACTTCCGGGACAGGCAAGGCTTTTTTATCAGCGACCAAAAGTTGCGAACTTTATCGTCGATGTTCTCTACTAAATCCTTTCAGCAAAAATATGGCAATATTGCGAAATGATCAAGTATGACACATATAATGGACCTGCTATCCCCGTTTGAATAAGAAAATCGCATTTCAGTAGGCCTCTAAGGGGGCCTAGTCTGAAGTGGGAAAAAACCTCCATGCATGTGTGTGAGCAAACGCAACAACTTCCTGAGCATTCAGTGGAGCAACATCAGACGTGCACACTGTGGCTACACCAGCAGCACACCTGTCCCAAACCTGACTAAATAATTTCAATCGCCATCCATCCATCCATCAATTTTCTACCGCTTGTCCCTTTTGGGGTCGCGGGGGGTCACGTTGTGATGTCATCGCTCCGAGAGCGAATATTAGAAAGGCGTTTAATTCGCCAAAATTCACCCATTTAGAGTTCGGAAATCGGTTAAAAAAAAAAAAGGTCTTTTTTCTGCAACATCAAGGTATATATATTGACGCTTACATAGGTCTGGTGATAACGTTCCCCTTTAAAGCAAATTGTCCGTCTAAGGTGTTAAAACTTGAAAATGATCTGTATAGAGTCCACTTATTAATGATGAAAAATTATATATATCTGTGATTAATTTTAAGTTAACTTTGACCAAAAGGTGATTCATCGCGATTAAATATTTTAATCATTTGACAACCCTAATTTTTTATTGAAGAATTATCTGCACTAAGAAAAAAGTGACTGAAATGCTTGAATGTGAATAGTAACGTACCTGAGATCGAGAGTGAGAATGCCAGGACATCTTGAAACCAACACCTTCAGATCTAGAAATGCAAAGCAAGAATTTCGGTCAAGTGCATTAAAGTGCTGCTGGATATCAATGGCAACACAAAATGATGGCTCAGAAGAGCTTGCAAACTTTAACATGACCATGAAAAGCAGAACCATCAGACTGTTAAAACCTCACAAGGGAGAAGATACAAGACTTCTCTACTTTTACTCTGACTGCCTTACGAAAACATTTTACTTTTTGGATCTACGATCCCACTTTGCAGTCGCCCTGGTTAGCAGATATTTGTGGTACTTGTCCCATAGGACAATGTCAACAAAAACATGTATTTTGGCAAAGGAAATTGGATTTGGGGCTGGCTGTGCACTTTTCTTATTACAAACCAGAAAGGTAATTTGTAACCGTCCACACACAAACACTATGGTCCTAATTTACTAAAGGATTGCTTGTACTAAAACATATACAAGCTTGTATGTATGTATATATATATATATATATATATATATATATACATACACACACATAAAAACATACATATACATACATATATATATATATATATATATATATATATGTATATGTTTATATGTATATATATACACACACACACACACACACACACACACACACACACACACACACACACACACACACACACACACACACACACACACACACACACACACACACACACACACACACACACACACACACACGTGTGCTCATATGTTTACAAACCCTGGGAGAATTTATGATTTATTGGCCATTCTTCAGAGAATATGAATGATAACACAAAAACCTTTCTTCCACTCATGCTTAATGGTTGTGTAAAGCTATTTATTGGCAAACAACTGTGTTTACTCTTTTTAAATCAAAATGACAAAAGAAAGTACCCAAATGACCCTGATCAAAAGTTTACATACCCCAGTGACTTTGATCTGATAACATGCACAAAATTTGACACGAACGGGTTTGAATGGCTAATCAAGGTTCCAATCCTCACCAGTGACCTGTTTGTTTGTAATTATTGTGTGTGTAAAAAAGGTCAGTGAGTTTCTGGGCTTCTGACAGACCATTGCATCTTTCATCCAGTGCTGCACGGATGTTTCTGGATTCTGAGTCATGGGGAAGGCAAAAGAATTGTCAAAGGATCTGCGAGAAAAGGTAATTGAACTGCATAAAACAGGAAAGGGGTATAGAGATATCCAAGGAATTGAGAATGCCAATCAGCAGTGTTCAAACGCTGATTAAGAAGTGGAAAATGAGGGATTCAGGCAGACCAGCAAAATTTCAGCCACAACTGCCAGGAAAATTGTTTGAGATGCAAAGAAAAATCCACAAATAACTTCAGCTGAAATACAGGACTCTCTGAAAAATTGTGGTGTGGCTGTTTCAAGATGCACAATAAGGAGGCACTTGAAGAAAAATGGGCTGCATGGTCGAGTGGCCAAAAAGTTCAATTTTGGTCTCATCACTCCAAATTACTTTGTTCCAGAAGTTTTGAGGCTTGTCTCTGTGCTGTTTGGCGTAATGTAAGCGGGATACTTTGTGACATTTGCGCAGAAATGGCTTTCTTCTGGCAACTCGACCATGCAGCCCATGTTTCTTCAAGTGCCTCCTTATTGTGCATCTTGAAACAGCCACACCACAATTTTTCAGAGAGTCCTGTATTTCAGCTTAAGTTATTTGTGGATTTTTCTTTGTATCTCGAACAATTTTCCTGGCAGTTGTGGCTGAAATCTTTGCTGGTCTACCTGAATCCCTCATTTTCCACTTCTTAATCAGCTTTTGAACACTGCTGATTGGCATTCTCAATTCCTTGGATATCTTTTTATACCCCTTTCCTGTTTTATGCAGTTCAATTACCTTTTCTCGCAGATCCTTTGACAATTCTTTTGCCTTTCCCATGACTCAGAATCAAGAAACATCTGTGCAGCACTGGATGAAAGATGCAATGGTCTGTCAGAAGCCCAGAAACTCACTGACGTTTTATACACACACACTAATTACAAACAGGTCACAGGTGAGGATTGGAACCTTGATTAGCCATTCAAACCTGTTTGTGTCAACTTTTGTGCATGTTATCAGATCAAAGTCACTGGGGTATGTAAACTTTTGATCAGGGTCATTTGGGTACTTTCTTTTGACATTTTGATTTAAAAAGAGTAAACAGTTGTTTGCCAATAAATAGCTTCACACAACCATTAAGCATGAGTGGAAGAAAGGTTTTTGTGTTATCATTCATATTCTCTGAAGAATGGCCAAGAAATCATGAATTCTCCCAGGGTATGTAAACTTATGAGCACAACTGTATATATATACACACACACACACACACACACATTATATATACCCGGTATATATATATATATATATATATATATATATTATATTATATAATATATATACACACACACATACACACGAGTTGAAACGATTCCTCGAGTAATTCAATTACAAAATATATTCGAATAATTCTTGCTGCTTCGAAGCATCGCAATTTTTTTTTACGGCATTTTGCCTCGTTTAGTAGTCAAAGCTTACGTTTCGGCCTCTTGTGCACACGCAGACGCATACTTTTGTCTTTAAAAACGCAGACTTTTACAAACGCTGGCCGAAGTGTAGGGTTCCAAAACTCTCCGCTTAGCGTGTGTGTGTGTGTACACGGCACAGACGGAGACTTGTGATGACGTCACGGTTGTGCGCTGTCATTTCCAAAGTCAACAACACTGCCTTGCTGCCTTTAAACACACTATACGATGACTTATTGTATTTTTGAACGTAAACATGCTTCTCTTTTCACTCAACATTAATAAAAAGACGCATCAAAATGGGCTTTGCAACACAGACGACACGCAAATGACAGTCAGCTGTTTTGGATACGATCGCTTTTGGACCTCCACCTGATGGGTCTACTTTGACAAGGAAGACTTGTTACTCTGTGTCATAAGAAAGAAGCAACATTAGCTCATGTTTTTAGTACGTGCTCGCGCGTAAAAAACGTCCAAGCAACTAAAAAAAACAATGTAGCGTCCTCCTTGTAGTGTGTGCTGATGTTAAAGACAATATAGACTTCATTACACATGTACCATATCACTATATCGATGATTAAATGCTTTATAATTCCACGAGAGATTTGCAGCGGCACACGCACGTCCGTGTGCATTATATAGGCACTTAACACGCAAAATGTTTCCTTGGCTTGTTAGTGCATGCTGATTTTAGAAATAATGTACACTTCACTGCACATGTAATACCATGCACATGTTGCTGAACATGTTATCATTCTATGAGTGTTAGGTTTCAGCAGCACAGGCGTGCAATCGCTCTTTAATAATGTTCCCAAGGCTCTGTGTGTACGTGCAGGCTGGTTTTAAAGATAATGTACGTGTCATTGTATGTCTAAAGTATATCAAAATAAACACAATAGGAGGTGTAATGCCACCAAGTCAGATGTTGCTGCTTTTTTCAGGCTTCTGATTGGACAAAATGTGCATGACAGCAGGTGTATGTGTGTGCAAAGCAGTAATCAGAGCAAAGGGTGGCTATTTTAAAGAACCTAGAATATAAAACATGTTTTCAGTTTTTTCACCTTTTTTTGTTAAGTACATAACTCCACATGTGTTCATTCATAGTTTTGATGCCTCCAGTGACAATCTACAATGTAAATAGTCATGAAAATAAAGAAAACACATTGAATGAGGAGAAAGTGTGTCCAAACTTTTAGCCTGTACTGTACATATACACTGTATATACTAGGGGTGTAGTACGTGTATTTATATTGAACCGTTTCGGTACGGGGGGTTCGGTTCGGAGGTGTACCGAACGAGTTTCCACACGAACATATTAAGCTAAGCTAAAGTCAGAACAAGCTGCTCCGCTTCCTTCTGCCTGTCTCTGTCAGTACACAGCACCCAGCATTGTCCCACTCACACAACCATCTGATTGGTTACATACAGAGCGGTAACAGCCAATCAGCAGTGCGTATTCAGAGCGCATGTAGTCAGTGCTTAGCGTTTAGCAGGTAAGCATCAGGCAGCGGACTCTCCCCAAATTATAATAAACACCTCCCAGTCAACTACTCGTAACATCACTATGAGCCCGTTGACCTTCTAGAAACCTAAACGGCAGCTCAGCTCACTCGCAGTCCTGGCTTGAGGTGAAGGCTAATTCGCTTTCAGCGTAACGTTAGCTCATTTTGCGGTGTGTGTGTGTGTGTGTGTGTTACGGACAGCAAAGCCCTGTCTGTCTGTTATTTCACTTTACCTTTTTCTGTGTTGATTGAGCTGTGTTGAATCAGCAAAAAAGGACATTATGTTAAATGAAGAGTTTCTGTCTCTGATAGTTGATATAATAATGTAAGTGCATCATTAAGCCTACATGAACTCCATGGTGTTCAGGGATGAATAGTCTCTCCTATTGCTATTGTACTTTTTTCAGCTATAGTACATTAATCATTCGTAATGTAGCAGCCTAGTTTTGAATGGCATGGTCCCTGCTATCACATGTTGATAAAAATATAACATTTACATAATAAAAATCAACTACAGGCTTCCCAAATGCTGTAATAAATTCAGCATGATGAGTTGACTTGAAACTGTTTAATGTTGCACTTTTTATATGTAGAAGAAAAGTTTTGTAATTTCATTTAATCTGAGCAAAAACTTGAGGCAGTTTAATATTGATTGTTGCGGGCAGAATAATTATAGTGTTCCCAATGTTAAAAGGATAAAGCCATTGTTTACAAATTTGGTAAATAAATAACCAAAAAATTTATATTTTGTTGTTTTCTTACTGTACCGAAAACGAACCGAACCGTGACCTTTAAACCGAGGTACGTACCGAACCAAAATTTTTGTGTACCGTTACACCCCTAGTTTATGCGCATACATACATATAGTTACTTTACATGCGGTCGGCTTTCGGCGCCCTAGCTAATTTTTTTTTAGCCCAATGTGGCCCCCAAGTCAATAAGTCTGGACATCCCTGGTATAAACCAACACTGAGGCAGAAGACCCCAGCCCGCTCCCCCCCACACTCACCATCAAGCGTGAGGCTGTCCCTGTATCCACTGAGGTTGAGCTGTGTCACACTGGGGGTCACATGATCAACGACACTCTTCACATGATTATTGTCGAAACTGCACCATGATATGTTGAGTTGCTCTATTCTGCACAAGGGAGAGAAAGTGTGATGCAGATGGAAAAAAAGTGGTTGTGGTGAAAGAAAGGGACTTGCATGAAGGCAGACCTTGAGCAGGACTGTAGCATGTGAGCGAGTGTGTTGGCAGAGAAGTCAGAGCATCCACTGAGGTTGAGCTGCAGAAGGCGTGGATTCTTGGCCAGATCACTGCAAGAGAAGCTGAAGTGTCAACATCCAACTATTCCAAAACATTTACCGTATTTTTCGGAGTATAAGTCGCTCCGGAGTATAAGTCGAACCGGCTGAAAATGCATAATAAAGAAGGAAAAAAACATATATAAGTCGCACTGGAGTATAAGTCGCATTTTTTGGGGAAATTTATTTGATAAAACCCAACACCAAGAATAGACATTTGATAGGCAATTTAAAATACATAAAGAATAGTGAACAACAGGCTGAATAAGTGTATGTTATATGAGGCATAATACCAACTGAGAACGTGCCTGGTATGTTAACGTAACATATTATGGTAAGAGTCATTCAAATAACTATAACATATAGAACATGCTATACGTTTACCAAACAATCGGTCACTCCTAATCGCTAAATCCCATGAAATCTTATACGTCTAGTCTCTTACGTGAATGAGCTAAATAATATTATTTGATATTTTACGGTAATGTGTTAATAATTTCACACATAAGTCGCTCCTGAGTATAAGTCGCACCCCCGGCCAAACTATGAAAAAAACTGCGACTTATAATCCGAAAAATACGGTACTCAGTACCCGACGATGTCAGGACCCACAAACTTGGAAGTAGCTTCTACAGAGCAGGTATTTTTTTGCACATTTCTTTTGTTAACGGAGCTCCAGATATGTCATCAGCTAATGGCACAATAGTGATAGCACAAAATAGTTTTTTTGCATGCTCCACAGATTGTGATTTAAGAAGCTATTCTAGTGACCTAATGAAAAAGTCTTTAATGATGTCCCGGTTGCAGAACACCTTGATGCAGTGTGCAACATCAACCTGGACAAAACAAGGTGTTAGTTTTGCAGATTGTTTCCAGCAAGTAAAAAGTCAAAGCATTGGTATTTTAGGTCAGGATGAGTGGGAAAAATCTTCAGAACTCCAAAAACGGCCAGAGAAAAATCACTCACAGCTTCTGCACCTGCACAAATCCATTCTGTCAGACAATGTGTGAAGGTATTAAAATTATATTTCTGACAGTATTTGCACAACTGGGAGACTGATGACCAGTCAGAACACCCCGATTGAAGAGGGGAAACGTCTACATTTGAACTGATACAGTAAAAATTCCCGGTATTTGGGAATCGATACCAGTACTAAACGATACCAATTTTCGGTAATTTTGTGTGTGTTAATAAATAATAACATTTAAAAATGAGCTGATTATGATAACTGTGCTGTTTGGTTGTTATATGTAGTTTTCTTTGTACACTTCTGAATCTCATTTGCAAGTATCAGATACTTTGCATGCAGTTGCAATTTCAAAACGTTAGATGGCAGTAGTGTAAAGACTATGGCAAAGGCAACCATAGCTCAAGTATGAACACGTTTCAGAGTTCAGTTGGTCCCAAACATGGCGCTCTGTTAGAAACAATTGTAAGCGTTTTAATGATCATTTTGAATAGTGCAAGTTTACAATAGCCGTTACGATCTACTGAATTAAGAAGTGGCTTGCAAGACTTTCATCTGAAAATTTATTTTTCTGCAGTGGTAGCAGCAACAGCTGACAGTTGTGGTGTGGTTTTTTTTACTCTTTTAATGTTCGTCTGTTTGTGTTTGACTTTCACTTCTGCTGTTACCGAATTAAATTATTTATTTTACTGAGATTTAAAGATAGTGTGCTTGTGGTTAGAGTGTCCGCCCTGAGACTAGAAGGTTGTGAGTTCAAACCCCGGCCAAGTTATACCAAAGACTAAAAAAATGGGACCCATTACCTCCCTGCTTGGCACTCAGCATCAAGGGTTGGAATTGGGAGTTAAATCACTAAAATTATTCCCGAGCGCGGTCACCGCTGCTGCTCACAGCTCCCTTCACCTCCCAGGGGGTGAACATGGGGATAGGTCAAATGCAGAGGATAATTTCACCACACTTAGTGTGTCTATCGTTGTGACTTTAACTTTAAAATGTGTTGACATATATTTGGTGTCTGGAACGGATTGTTTGGTTTTTATTATTTCTTATGAGAACAAAGTATTTGGTTTTCATACAATTTGATTTGACTTTTTGGAATCGATTACCCCGGTACTAACAAAAACGGGAGGTACGACTGCTAATGCAATTTATTTTTCTCCTTTGTGTAATTTGGTCTGTCAGTTGTGGTACTCCAACAGAACTCTGTTACACACCATATCAGTCATACACCAACCCGTCTATACGGTCCAATCTGAACCCACTGGCACATGATCACATTTGACATTACAAAAATGTAAAATGGCAACTTTAATTGTACTAAAATAGTCTGTACAGCATCATTTTTCTTTTAACAATCTTGGCGATGTAGCAGACCATTAAAGAGGAACTGCACTTTTTTGGGGGTGGGGGAATTTTGCCTATTTGCCTACAAATCTCTACGAAAGACATGACAGGTGTATTTTTTAATGCATTAAAACTCGAAAATAAATGTAAATAAAAGTCTTCTTACAGCGGAACCAATGAGATGTCCTGTATTCCACCCATGAAACCCAATAAACAACCATCCAGACCGAATTCAAGATTAACCTGCCAACACATCAATGCATATACGGCAACACCCCCTCCTACCTCAAGTACCGAGTTTCCCCTCAACCTCCGCTCCTCAAACCCATCAGGACAAACCTACAAACAACAGGCCGCCGGGCTTTCTGCTCGACCGCACCCGAACTCTGGAAAGCTCTCCCCGACCATCTTAGAGCACCATTTACGTTTCGTAAATGAATATTAACTAAGTATTAATGATATTGTTATAAGCTATTCATAGCGGCGCTGTGATCACAAGCTTGTGTGCCTATGTTGACAATGCTGACTGATCAGCTGCTTTCTCGCTTCCCTGATAGTGGAAGATTTTTGTTGATCTAATAGTAGAAGGATGAGGACGTAATCTGACAACTTGGTACGCTTTGATAGCCAAAGTTAACCTGGAAATGGCAAAAAACAAAAAACGACACGAAAAGACACTTGGCTCCACCCCGTTTTCTTCGTATTATGAGTAATTTTTCATTTAAACGGGACTAGAACAAGATTCTATGACAGGTGACATTATACAATAAGTGATGTTTTATTATCTTTGTTGGCTCTCATGAAGTCTGCAGTTGTAATTAGTGATATAGTTGAAAAAAAGCAAACATGATGCATTTTTTTTAATTAATTCGTTGCGTATTCCTACAATGTTACAAATATGTAAATATGAAATGTTATGAATGTACTAGTTATTACATTACATATATACTTACAGCATTTATAAACAACCTTAATGGAAGTGTTTTTTTAAGGGCTTTATAGGCAGAATAAAGCGACTCCCAGTAGCTCCACTGTAATCTGACTTTTGAGCGCATTTATTTGGTATTTATATTGCATTAAAAAAAAAGAAAAAACATTACATTAGGATTGTGTATTATAGGCAAAATTCCAAAAAAGAGCAGTGCCCCTTTAAGGGAGCGATCTGACATGTTTTGTTACGACACAAACAGTACCGGTAAGTGTATTGATATAGTAGACCAACTTCCATGTGGCAAGCGAGGAGTTCTGTTAATGATATAGAGACACAAGTTTGTCTTTATATCATTAACAGAATTCCTCCCCAGTGGCGTTGGTGGGCTCGGGGAACCTCTGAACTAACCTGATGATGGTGTCAGAGAGTTGCAGACCTTCCAGACTCAGACACTCCAACAGATGACAGCGACTGATGAGGCTCTCGAGGGCTGAGGTAGAGACAATGCAGCTGGATAGGTCCAGTTCAGCTAACTGCAGTGTGCTAACAGGACAAAAACAACAGATTCATGTTTGAAAAACTTCAAAGTTTATAATAAAGGAGATTTACAAAAAAAACTAAACAAGAGGGCAAATAAAATTATAAGAAAAATGTGGTAGTTTCTTGGGATTACAAGGGGCTTTGTGGAGCAACTCTGCAGCTTTGGGTGGTGTAAATTGTACAACCAGAGTAACGCTACATTTACTTAAGTAACTTTTTGAATAAATTGCACTTTGCAGAGTAGTTTTAAAGAGGAACATTATCACCCGACCTATGTAAGCGTCAATATATACCTTGATGTTGCAGAAAAAAGACCATATATTTTTTAAACCGATTTCCGAACTCTAAATGGGTGAATTTTGGCGAATTAAACGCCTTTCTATTATTCGCTCTCGGAGCGATGACGCCACAACGTGACGTCACATCGGGAAGCATCCATCCATCCATCCATTTTCTACCGCTTAATCCCTTCGGGGTCGCGGGGGGCGCTGGAGCCTATCTCAGCTACAATCGGGCGGAAGGCGGGGTACACCCTGGACAAGTCGCCACCTCATCGCAGGGCCAACACAGATAGACAGACAACATTCACACTCACATTCACACACTAGGGCCAATTTAGTGTTGCCAATCAACCTATCCCCAGGCAATCCGCCATTTTCTTAAACACATTACAAACACCGAGTCAAATCAGCTCTGTTATTTTCCGTTTTTTCGACTGTTTTCCGTACCTTGGAGACATCATGCCTCGTCGGTGTGTTGTCGGAGGGTGTAACAACACGAACAGGGACAGATTCAAGTTGCACCAGTGGCCCAAAGATGCAAAAGTGGCAAGAAATTGGACGTTTGTTCCGCACACTTTACCTTTACATATGCTGTAAACCTAGTTCATAGTTGTTAGTTTCCTTTAATGCCAAACAAACATACCAATCGTTGGTTAGAAAGCAATCGCCGAATTCGTCCTCGCTTTCTCCCGTGTCGCTGGCTGTCGTGTCGTTTTCGTCGGTTTCGCTTGCATACGGTTCAAACCGATATGGCTCAATAGCTTCAGTTTCTTCTTCAATTTCGTTTTCGCTACCTGCCTCCACACTACAACCATCCGTTTCAATACATGCGTAATCTGTTGAATCGCTTAAACCGCTGAAATCCGAGTCTGAATCCGAGCTAATGTCGTTATAAACTTGCTGTTCTATCCGCCATGTTTGTTTGTATCGGCATCACTATGTGACGTCACAGGAAAATGGACGTGTGTATATAACGACGGTTAAAATCAGGCACTTTGAAGCTTTTTTTAGGGATATTGCGTGATGGGTAAAATTTTGAAAAAAACTTCGAAAAATAAAATAAGCCACAGGGAATTGATTTTTAATGGTTTTAACCCTTCTGAAATTGTGATAATGTTCCCCTTTAATGCAAAATACTTGTCACTTATATCACGTATTTTTGTGAAGAAGAAACGCTACTTGCATTCATTACATTGAGTTTCATTCCTATCGTTACATTTATTTATATCATATTGATAATCTATTGACGCAGTCATTTGACTCGTGTCACATGACACAGTTTCATCAATCTAACGTAAGCACCAGTGTAATTTCACTACATTTATCTAATCAAATGGAGACTTGCATACAGCATTATTTGTAGGAAAACAAGAACAAGCCGGTGGTGGGAGGGACTGACGGTGCTCACACCAACAAGCAAAAAGTACAGATAAATAAGGTGAAATAAGTCAGTATTTTAAAATATATATGATAAAATATAAACCGACTTGTTTAATAAGTGTCAGAAGGATTTCAAAGAAGACACTTTAATTACATAAGACACCAGCACAGCCTGACTGGGGGAAATAACCGGTGGACAGAAGTCTAACATACATTTTGACACTAGAACTTTTTTTTGTATACACAATGAAACGAACACAACGTAAAAGTAATGTTTCGTTACTAAACAAAAATAAATAGCGCACAACATCGAGACAGCATTGATTTCGATGATTACAATCATCCACATCATTATTCTTAATTTGTGATGTAAGTAAACGTCCAAAAACAACAAATTGGACGCCATCGACTAGTAAACAAGCAATTAAAAAAAATTCACTGTGTAGTTTGGATTAACATGAAATAGTCAAACAGTTCCCCAAACTAGACACCTTTTTGTACGTCTCGGACGATAATAACCACAAGTGTCATTAAAACAATACCTATAACACCAAATAACAGTGCCACGTTGTGGTTATCTGTAAGATCTGGAGCTTGACAGTTACTAATCCAATCCCCTTTATTTATATAGCACTATTAACAACAAAACGGTTTCCAGAGTGCCGCATATAAAAAAGAACCACTAAAAAGTAATCAAATTACAAGCATTTAAAATGAAACAAGTAAAAAACGAATCAATAATAGAATAAAACAATATATATAATAAAATACTAGCAATACTTTATTAGCATGTAGCATTCTATTGTACTGTGTTTACATTACCACATCGCTAAACAAGTTGAAATGACCACAAGGTTGTTTATACACTTTAAAGGCCTACTGAAATGCGATTTTCTTATTTAAACGTGGATAGCAGATCCATTCTATGTGTCATATTTGATCATTTCGCGATATTGCCATAGTTTTGCTGAAAGGATTTAGTAGAGAACATCGACGATAAAGTTCGCAACTTTTGGTCGCTGATAAAAAAAGCCTTGCCTGTACCGGAAGTAGCAGACGATATGCGCGTGACGTCACAGGTTGTGGAGCTCCTCACATCTGCACATTGTTTATAATCATGGCCACCAGCAGCGAGAGCGATTCGGACCGAGAAAGCGACGATTTCCCCATTAATTTGAGCGAGGATTAAAGATTCGTGGATGAGGAAAGTGAGCGTGAAGGACTAGAGGGCAGTGGGAACGATTCAGATAGGGAAGATGCTGTGAGAGGCGGGTGGGACCTGATATTCAGCTGGGAATGACTAAAACAGTAAATAAACACAAGACATATATATACCGGTACTCTATTAGCCACAACACAACCAGGCTTATATTTAATACGCCACAAATTAATCCCGCATAACAAACACCTCCCCCCTCCCGTCCATATAACCCGCCAATACAACTCAAACACCTGCACAACACACTCAATCCCACAGTCCAAAGTACCGTTCACCTCCCCAAAGTTCATAGAGCACATATATTTCCCCAAAGTCCCCAAAGTTACGTACGTGACATGCACATAGCGGCACGCACGTACGAGCAAGCGTTCAAATGTTTGGAAGCTGCAGCTGCATGCGTACTCACGGTACCGCGTCTGCGCATCCAACTCAAAGTCCTCCTGGTAAGAGTCTCTGTTGTCCCAGTTCTCCACAGGCCAATGGTAAAGCTTGACTGTCATCTTCCGGGAATGTAAACAATGAAACACCGGCCGTGTTTGTGTTGCGGAAGTCGGCCGCAATACACCGCTTCCCTCCTACAGCTTTCTTCTTTGCTGTCTCCATTGTTCATTGAACAAATTGCAAAAGATTCACCAACACAGATGTCCAGAATACTGTGGAATTTTGCGATGAAAACAGACGACATAATAGCTGGCCACCATGGTGTCCCAAAATGTCCTCTACAATCCGAGACGTCACGCGCTGACATCATCATACCGAGACGTTTTCAGCAGGATATTTTGCACGAAATTTAAAATTGCACTTTAGTAAGCTAACCCGGCCGTATTGGCATGTGTTGCAATGTTAAGATTTCATCATTGATATATAAACTATCAGACTGCGTGGTCGGTAGTAGTGGGTTTCAGTAGGCCTTTAAAAGAAATACATTGACAGCAAACTCTGTAGCTTGCTAGCTTGTGTGCGCTAGCTTTATGAGACTTTTATTTTGTTAGTGCAGGCAGAATGGAACAGCATTTTTGTAATGTCAGTAACTTGTAGCCAGTCTTTCGGTCTTTAGTTTTAATGCCATGATTTTAATAGTCCGGCCCGCGTGTGCACAGATTTTACTCCATGCGGCCCCTGAGCTAAAATGAGTTTGACACCCCTGCTCTAAAGCAACAATACTTTTACTTGAGTACAATTTTTGACTACTCTACCCACCTGTGTGTATAACTTAGTGTGAGGTTGTGAATGTCCACGGCTGTACCAATCACCATGATTGGTCATCAATCAATCAATCAATCAATAAATCTTTATTTATATAGCCCTAAATCACAAATGTCTCAAAGGGCTGCACAAGCCACAACGACATCCTCGGTACAAAGCCCAGATTGGTGATCTTGAAAAGGTGAGGAGGAGTCTGTGTGTGTGTGCTTGTAAGAAAGTATGGCTGCATGTTGAGAAGTTTGTGGATGTTGTTTTGGCAGTAACCTGTGCCAACACTCACCATGTGTCCGTGACGTGCAGGTTGTCTATAAAAGAGCGAGGGCAGCGTAGCCTTCGCACGCCTGTCTTCAGCACCTGCTGCAGAGCCAGACCCATGTTGGTCTTCCCCTCCAGGTCAACACTTTGCCACAGGGACTCATCAAACCTGGAAGAGACCAGCACCATTAACAAAGATGTCATGCCTGTCAACATTTGCATTTTAAAATATAGGATAAAACGGGTAAAATGGTACAAACCCAAAACCAGTGAAGTTGGCACGTTGTGTAAATCGTAAATAAAAATAGAATACAATGATTTGCAAATACTTTTCAACTTATATTCAATTGAATAGACTGCAAAGACAAGATACTTAACGTTCGAACTGGAAAATGATATTTTCTGGAAAATATTAGCTCATTTGGAACTTGATGCCTGCAACATGTTTCAAAAAAGACTGAGAAAGTTGAGGAATGCTCATTAAACACTTATTTGGAACATCCCACAGGTGAACAGGCTAATTGGGAACAGGTGAGTGCCATGATTGGGTATAAAAGCAGCTTCCATGAAATGTTCAGTCATTCACAAACAAGGATGGGGCGAGGGTCCCCACTTTGTGAACAAATACGTGAGCAAATTGTCGAACAGTTTAAGAACACAATTTCTCAATGACCTATTGCAAGGAATTTAGGGATTTCACCATCTACGGTCCGTAATATCATCAAAAGGTTCAGAGAATCTGGAATAATCACTGCAAGGCTGAAAAACAACATTGAATGCCCATGGCCTTCAATCCCTCAGGCGGTATTGTATCAAAAACCGACATCAGTGCGTAAAGGATATCACCACATGGGCTCAGGAACACTTCAGAAATCCACTGTCGGTAACTACAATTCGTCACTACATCTGTAAGTGCAAGTCAAAACTCTACTATGCAAAGCGAAAGCCATTTATCAACAACACCCAGAAATGCTGCCGGCTTCGCTGGGCCCGAACTCATCTAAGATGGACTGATGCAAAGTGAAAAAGTGTTCTGTGGTCTGACGAGTCCACATTACAAATTGTTTTTGGAAACTGTGGACTTTGTGTCCTCCGTACCAAAGAGGAAAAAAACCATATGGATTGTTATAGGGACAAAGTTCAAAAGCCAGCATATGTGATGGTATGGGGGTGTATTAGTGCCCAAGGCATGGGTAACTTACACATCTGTGAAGGCACCATTAATGCTGAAAGGTACATACAGGTTTGGAGCAACATATGTTGCCATCCAAGCAACGTTATCATGGATGCCCCTGCTTATTTCAGCAAGACAATGCCACGCCACGTGTTACAACAGCGTGGCTTTATATTTAAAGACCGGGTACTTGACTGGCCTGTCTGTAGTCGAGACCGGTCTCCCATGGAAAATGTGTGGCGCAATATGAAGCCTAAAATACCACAACAGGACTGTTGAACAACTTAAGCTGTAAATCAAGCAAGAATGGTAAAGAATTCCACCTGAAAAGCTTAAAAAAATTGGTCTCAGAGTTCCCAAATGTTTACTGAGTATTGTTAAAAGGAAAGGCCATGTAACACAGTGGTAAAAATGCCCCTGTGCCAACTTTTTTGCAGTGTGTTGCTGACATTAAATTCTAAGTTAATGATTATTTGCAAAATAACATTTGTTGTCCAACCATCAATCCATAAGTATATTGTCTTTACAGTCAATCAATTGAATACAATTTGAAAAGGATTTGCAAATCATTGTATTCCGTTTTTATTTACAAAATACACAACGTGCCAACTTCACTGGTTTTGGACCTTCAAGCTACTCAAAGCGCTTTGACACGATTTCCACATTCACACACTGATGGCGGGAGCTGTCATGCAAGGCCCTAACTAACAACCCATCAGGAGCAAGGGTGAAGTGTCTTGCCCAAGGACACAACGGACGTAGCTCGGATGGATGAAGTTGAGGATCGAACCAGGAACCCTCAGGTTGCTGGCATTTTTGCTCTACCAACCGAGCCACGTCATCCCCATCTGGGCGGGATCCCTTTTAATTTTTTTTGTGAAAAGATCGGAACAGCCTGAAGCCTTTCTACCATGAATTGATTAACGTGGACCCCGACTTAAACAAGTTGAAAAACTTATTCGGGTGTTACCATTAAGTGGTCAATTGTACGGGATATGTACCGTATTTTTCGGATTATAAGTCGCAGTTTTTTTCATAGGTGCGACTTATACTCTGGAGCGATTTATGTGTGAAATTAATATCAAATAATATTATTTATCTCATTCACGTAAGAGACTAGGCGTGTATCAGCAATCGTCACACACACACACACACACACACACACACGTCAACCAATAAAAATTTGGCGGGGGCGGGTCATGTTGCGAAAAAAAAGATGCTACCTGCTACTACTTCCGTACCAATGAAAATTGATCATTTCAACTTTGGCGGTAACTTATAAAAACTGAGAAGGGCTGAACAAAAATGGCACCGAAAAGTAAATCATATTGCATCCTGTCCCGATTCATAAAGGCTGCAATAACTGGAACTGCAACTGATGATGACTCTGATGTAAGTGACGTACCGATAGAAGAGGAAGCGTCGCATTGTCTACCTTTGGAGTTGTTTAGAAGCCACACAGAGGAAGAAGATTTCATTGGATTTAGCGATTAGGAGTGACAGATTGTGTGGTAAACGTATAGCATGTTCTATATCGGAACTGGGCAAATTAAGGCCCGGGGGCCACATTTGGCCCGTTGAGCTTTTTCGGACATTCCCAAATTTTTTTTTTAGATCTTTAAGATGGAAACTGTAGCCGCCATTATGATGTGCAGTGATGTTTTCTAATGACCATAAGTCTTTAACTATACAAAGTATTTCAATGATTGGAATCTGCACTTATGGATGATATACCAGTTACTATGGTCATCTAATTAGTTACTATGGTCATCTACGTCACAGCAGCTCAGACGAGGCACCAAGCAGTGTGGGTGGGAAGCGTTTCCACAGACACGGAAGGAGATTTTCACAACAAAGTTCTAAAGCTTAGTGATATATAGAATAGAAAGTACTTTATTGATCCCTAGGGGAAATTCAGCAAATATCAGATATATCAGATTGTTGGTGGGTTTATTTTGTACCCTTTGCGTTCATATTTCACTGTTTGTTGCATTTTTGTTGCGTTTCACTTGATTGTAAAATATGTCGATCGAAAGGGGGTGTGACGTTCATATGTTGTCAATATTCAGTGTTTTATCGTTCATAGAAACATTTAAAATTCCATTACGTTTTTTAAGGCGCTCTGTCATAACGTTTTTAGCATTCAATCAGACATTATTGTGAGGTTTTGTATTAGTGTTCCTAAAAATAGATATACCGGCCCCCAGACACATTGTTTTCTCTAAATGTGGCCCCCGAGTCAAAATAATTGCCCAGGCCTGCTCCAGTGCGACTTATATATGTTTTTTTTCTTCTTTATTATGCATTTTCGGCTGGTGCGACTTATAATCCGAAAAATACGATACTGTACTGTGTAAACTATACCGTTTCAAATAATGTATTCTCTTCGTAATCTACTAATAACAGTTTCAATCAATCAAAAACAGAAAGAAAGGCAAAATGAGGAAATTTTGCAGGGAAAACGAGAACATTGGTATTAGAAAATGCTGTGCGTTATGAGCTTGAAGAAAAAAATGTTACAATTCAAAATGTTTCTAATAAAGTTAAAGTACCAATGATTGTCACACACACACTAGGTGTGGCGAAATTATTCTCTGCATTTGACCCATCACCCTTGATCACCCACTGGGAGGTGAGGGGAGCAGTGAGCAGCAGCAGTGGCCGCGCCCGGGAATCATTTTTGGTGATCTAACCCCCAATTCCAACCTTTGATGCTGAGTGCCAAACAAGGAGATAATGGGTCCCATTTTTATAGTCTTTGGTATGACTCGGGCGGGGTTTGAACTCACGACCTACCGATCTCAGGGCGGACACTCTTTAACCACTAGGCCACTGAGTAGGTTGCATTGACACACAAAAAAAAGAGACAATACTAACGCTAGGCGATGCCAGCGCTTGCAGATGACCGCTGTCCTGAGGAGGTCGTGCAGTGGGAGGAAGAAGAGGATCCTGAGAATCAACTCCTCCGGAAGGTTGTTCCATGAAATCCCTGCAGGAAGACATCCTGAATGAAACTACTGGTAGGTCATTGCAGCTGTAAATAAAGCACGATCCGCTCCTTACCCGACAATGATTCTTTCCTCTTTCTTGACCTCCGGGAGATGACAAAGTGATTGCAGCCGTTCTCTTTCCCTTTACACATGGAGCGTTGCAGTTTGTGTCCAGGTGACCATTGTTGTATGAGCTCTGTTGGGGTGCATTCAGTCTCCTGAGTCTCACTCCACTTCCGTTTGTCCCCTTTGGACAGCATGGAACCCTGGACGTCGAGGAAGCAGACATCCTGCAATGGCATACTGGATGGAAAATAAGCATTTTGTGTTTAATTGATAGAGCTTAGCAGTACAGTACGTAGTTTAAGTGTTGTTTATGGTGAGGAACTATTGATGTGGACGAGTTTGGAGTTCATCCTTGTTCGATCTGCCCGCCATATTAGATTGACCGCGCAAAACTACAACCAATATGCTAAGTTTATTTCGTACATTCACTATCTTAGGAGTTGTATCCCAATAGACTTTTGGGACTTCACATTAGCAAGCAAACATTTAAGATAAAATAGACATTAATGGATTGCCTCGATAGCAGTGCTACGTTTCACGGCGAAATGCACCACAATAACACATTACAGAACAAACATTTTCTATACGTTTTAGTAGAAAGCAAACTTTTAAACATACCTGTCTTTTGGAATGAACTCTTTTCCAGAACAAAATGTCTTATGGGGAGCAGATTGCACGAACTGGAGGTGACTTTCGCCACAATAGCGCTCCAACCCAACTTTTTTTTAAACACACCGCCAGTGGTATGGCGCCGAATGCCATGACGTCACTGAGGTAGAACCGGCTCTTCGACGTCATTCGTTGGATTAGTCCGCACATGCGCCTTTGACTCGGGATTTAACCCGGAAGTTATGTTTATATACTGTAGTTATTTTGTTATATGTGTATGTTGAACTGTTGTCTTATCTGAAATACAAATCAAGTGTAACCATTAGGGAGCTAAATTAGAATTGGTTGTAGCCTGACTCAACACAGTATTTTCTAAATAGTCAATGTTCCCACAATGTATACCAAACTCAGAATCTCATTGATAGATCTGATTCTCATTCACCATATTCCCCTCTTGTTGTGTTTGCAAATGACATAAGTCCATTGAGTCGTTGCAACTTAATATACAAATAACCAGACCACACATAATCAGAAAACGCAACACAAAACATTCTCTATTATACTCCTGATGAATTTGACTGACACAAAAAGAAAAATTAATAGGGATGTGAATATTACAATAATGAAATAATTGAGAATCGTATTAAATAAGAATCACAATTCAAATGCAAATCCATTTTTTGGGCAATAAATTATTGAAGACTGCCTGGAGCAACTTTCATTATGGTTTACAAAAATACTACATAGTCACATCCATTTCAGACTATATTATTGCACACTTTTGCACAATTCAAAGTAAAACGTTTTATTTTGCACATGCACAGTGTTTCTCTGATCATGACAAATAACATTTTCTGTTCGGATGAGACAGATTGAACTCTTTGGTGTGAATGCCAGGCGTCATGTTTGGAGGAAACCATGCAGGCCAAAAACATCCCGACAGTGAAGCATAACGGTGGTAGTATCATGCTGTGGGGATGTTTGTCAGCGGTAAACTGGGAGACTAATCAAATGTGAATGCAACAATGTACAGAGACAGACTGGATGAAAATCTGCCCCAGAGCACTCTTAAACTCAGACTGGGGCGACGGTTCCTCTTTCATCAGGACAACCACCCTAAGCACACCGCTAAGATATCAAAACAATGGCTTCAGGACAACTTTATAAATGTCCTTGAGTGCCCCAGCCAAAGTCCAGACTTCAATGCCATTGAACATCTCTGGGGAGATCTGAAAATGGGTGTGCATCGAAGCTGCAAAGAGGGATGGGTGAAACTGCCCAAAGATGGGTGTGCCAAGCTTGTGGCACCATATTCTAAAATACTGTAGGCTGTAATTGCTGTTGAAGGTGTATCAACAAGAGTATTGAGCAAAGGCTGTGAATAGTTATGTACATGTGATATTTTCTCCCCCGATACATTTGCAAAAAAGTTCTAAAAAAAACTTTCACACGGTCATTATGGGGTATTGTGTGTAGAATATTGACAGAAATGACTATTCCATTTTGAAATAAGGCTGCAACATAAAATGGGGGGAAACGGCTTTTAATCAAATGCAGATAACATTTCATCATTCAAAATGAATTTTAAACAGACAAAACCTCCAAAGACATGCACCTGGGGATAGGTTGATTGGCAACACTAAATTGGCCCTTGTGTGTGAATGTTGTCTGTCTATCTGTGTTGGCCCTGTGATGAGGTGGCGACTTGTCCAGGGTGTACCCCGCCTACCGCCCGAATGCAGCTGAGATAGGCTTCAGCACCCCCCGCAACCCCGGAAGGGACAAGTGGTAGAAAATGGATGGATGGATGGAAAACAAAGTACCTGCTTTTTCCCCAAACCCTAAATAAATAAGAGCACCTTCCTTCAAATACTGTAATGCTCACCAAATCGAGCTTGTTACACAATACAAACATCATGGTATTTTAGTTGAGAAATTCTTTTAACCCCCCCCCCCCCCATTTTAAAAATAGGTTCATAAATTAAAACTCAAATTAAGCTTTAATTTCTGCATTAAATAATTTGTTCCTTGAGGGTAAAATAAAAATATAGATTTTTCCCCCCGATATTCTTAAAATATTTCAAGATTTAAAATGCTATTCATTGCTAAAACTAAATTGTTTTAGTCCTCTTAAGTTATTTTCAGCTTCAAGCCTAATACAAAAATGAAATAAAGTTTTACACATTTCAAGGGGTTGAATATGTGCATTATCAGATTTAGTTGAAAGAATACATTTGATAAATACAACAAATGGAACCGTTTTATTTAACATTTTATTTACTTGTTTGGTAAGACTTCAAATTCACCCAACAATCAACATGGAGATAAAAGGTGATGACAAAAACATAGGATGAATGTTTTTAGGTAGTTTTATTTTAGTGTTAAACTTGTAGTGACAATATGCCATTACAGGGGGCAGGTTTAACAAGCCGACATGTAGAATGAAGAAAATGGTTACTCATATATACCGCAGGCTTATACATTTCTGATGTCTTTTAGAAGAATGCCTCAAATAATATTGGCTCGTCCTTATTAAGGCTGCATCACATTGCACAAGCTGCCACCTGAAGTTAATGTATTGTTTTACTTAAACCCTGCTTCAATAATTGTGGCTGAGACAAATGCAATGCTTTCCACTCTCTTTACTTAAAAAAAAAATATTATCTTGGTATTAAGACATGATGGATCAAAATTCACTTCCAAAAACTTTTAAACTCAGTTCTTTGTGACATATACAAATGTGATTAGTAAGTTACAATGGGGGAAATCATTAATTGGAAAAAGTTCATGTGATGCCATTGTAAGAAGGTAAATTAGAACATTTAAATGACAATCTCCCCTCCTAAACATTTGCAGGGGTAATGGACTTACATGAGCTACTAAGTGAGAACTTCTGTGACTGTGACATTCATGCATTATTAAAAACTTCCACCTGCAACCATATTGTGTATTACACTCTTATTCATAAACTGACTTAAGTGGATGTAGAAGGGGATATAATGTGTATATACGTGTACTGTACATATACTGTATTCATGTACAGTGGAACTGCATTTTTCATATGCCCTGCATTTTGTAATAAATGTTTTTCCCCATTATAATTTTCCCCGTTTTCCTCACCATTTCAATTATTGTATGACTAAACTAGTCTGTTTGCCTGCACATCATTCTGTAGAATGGAGTGCCCCCACAAAGAATGTGTTTTAATTTTTGAGTTAGACTACAAAATAACCCACCACAAGGGTAAATAAAGTTGTGCCAGCACTTGGACAAAAGTGAGAAATACTATTGAAATGTTAAACTCCAAGAAAAGTACGACCGTGACCATGTGGTTCCTCCCTCTTTGCTAACAAAGAAACTTCAATTAAGGTAAATGCGATGTTAAAAATATTAATCTATACATTTCATGCATCATTTATTGGTATTCAATTTTTTTTCTACATGTAAACTATAAATAATTCTTTATAAAAAAATAGTTGTGTTCAAATTTTGAGTATCCAGAACAAATTCATTTGATTGATATTATTTGTTGTGGGAAAAATTGCTTCAGTTTTTGTACAATTTGGTTTACAAAAAAACAACAAAAACCGAGGTACCACTGTATGTTTGTATCTATGTATACATGTATCTAAACAGACACACAAATATACCTTTTGGAATGGGTGATGTACAAAAATATCATTCAAAACTGAATATACACCCGATGTAAACACATTTTTGACTTCAAGTGGGATGACATGGCACTCCAGTGTTTAAGGCTTCATGTGAGGCTAGACCGGTGATGAAGCTGCCTTAGTTCGAACTCCACAGTGCCTGGAGACAATTTCTCTCGAACATAAATAGATCCCTGCATATTCGCAATTTAGCATTTTTATGGCGGAAAAATATGTATTTTTGCCAAGATAAATCCCATTTCTGTGGTTTTAGAAAGCAACCTCCGCAAATATCAGTGATCTTCTGTACAGCTTACACAAGGAGCACGCCCCAAAGTTTAGCAACAATTTTTATATAGTACTGCATATCTTCTCAAGGGACCAGAAATGAAACTTAAGACATTCTTTAGAGTAGACAGTGTACAGCTTTTGTACAATATAGCTTAACTATCCACCGAACACAATAATTATTGTTTTAATAGCTGGCAACACGCGAGTCTAGCCGCCAGTCAAGCATGAGTGAGGCCGAAACTGGTGAGCCCACCATGACACCATAAATGAGAGAAAGAGGATTTCAGTATCAAACTATGCCACTCTAATTACTTCCATGGCTAAGTGGATTAAAGGCAGTGCTAAACAGCAATGGTGCTCACAAAATATTGGTTGTGTCTCAAATGGTGTACCGGTATGTACACTAATTAATTTCTGTGCAAATTTTGTCTCAAATTGGTTACTGTTGTTGACGATCACATGTTTGCCTGCTTCCTCTTCTTTTAAATGGTGAATTGCAACCACTCAAGTTAGTCCCTCCCCTTCTGCTATGTAGCCAAGATAGCGACTATGGAGGGTGGCAAGTGTCCAGCGTTTCACACACACTTTTGTACAGTAACGTGTGTGTTAAGTACGTTAAATCTTTACTACTTTACAAGCTATACACAGACTACCCTAAAGTTATAACACAGTTTCACTCCCTTGAGAAGATATACTAAAAACAGCTGCTGAAATGTGAAGGGTGCACTCATCTATGTGATACTGTACCACTGCCCAGAACAATAGCGCCCATAAAGATAACAGCCCCATGCTAATTCTAAAAGGAATTCCAGTTCCTAGGCGGATTGAGGAACAAGATGTTTTAGTGCCCCTCCTACCAGATGCAGGCTACCAGTGATAAGTATGTGAATCTGGGCTGCATTGCAGAGTGGAGCAGCTTTGGCATTCACACTGGGTTTCAACGGGAACACTTTCTTGGAAGGGTCCGCCAGCACAGGGTCTCTACCCTGTGTGATCCAGTGGAGGGCGCTAAGGATACAAGGGAACACCAGAGTGTCCGCTTTCTTGTCGGGGGCTAAAGACAAGCTGTCCTCAATCAGAAGTGGGTTGCTGCCTGTGTCCCCTGTGCTATTGTGCAAGCGCCAGCTCCTCTCGTTGTCCAAGCAGCGGGTTAACATGTGTTCCACCGACACATTGAAGTTCAGTTGGTCTGAGAAGCAACAGCAGCACAGATGAGTGATGAATATACAGTAACTGTCAAATGTAAAATCCCACACAGAAAATGGGAAACAAGCGCCATTGCTTTCTGTATGGATAATTGCATGTCAACTCTAGTTAATTGTGTTTCTTCAACAAGTCAAATTAATGTATAAAAAGCGCTTCATAAAGAAACAATGCAACACAAAGGCTTTTTAAAGACTTAAAAACAGGCCACTGGTATACGCAGATCACACACTGCAATCTGTGGGGGACCCAGTTTTAGGTTAAGAAACAGATAAAAAATGTCAATGTGAAATTCTACTACAAACATATTTCTAGCCTATTCCTGCTCTATTACTGATAAGAATGTAGTGGCATATTTCCCCAAATTTTCCCGTTGTACCTGGTGGCGTGCGGCGTTAGTGTTGGGCTGGTAAGCAATCGCGTTGTGGAAGAGTGGGTGCTGATACAAAAACTGCAATTCCTTAACCAAGCTGTTTGTTTACATGCTTTTTTTAATTTCTCTTTGCTATTTGGGCTTATTGGACCCTAATTAGAATAAAAACTAAAAATCATCTTTTGATATGATGTACTTGGTCCATAAGTACACAACGTGTACTTCATGTGTAGTGACATGCAAATTTTTATTTTTACACTTTTTTTCCCCAAATTCCATTGTATGTTATACTCTTCTGACACCACCAGACAGCAGTATAAGTGTCCACATAAGCGGCATAAGACCCCAATTCAGTAGTGTACCCGGTACACAATTTTGGAAATAAGAGCTAAAAGGTGCTGTCCACGCATGTGGCCACTAAGGCCTTTAGAGGTTGTTAATATTAATGAAAAAAAAATGCTAATGGACTCATGTCACAAACATGTTTTGTGAGAAATACATGGAATATGAAAATATTACAACTCTTCGTCTTAAAAGATTTTGGAGGAGAAACAACCCAGTTATTGCAAAAACGCATTGATTTTAATCATTTCCCCTGTTCAATATGCAGGGGACATAATAATGGAAATATGCCATCCTGGGAGTGCGGCTGTTCGGATCAGGGATTGATGCTGCCGATTCCAATCATCCACGAGAGTGATCGGCTGATACCAATACTGATCACATGTCTTGATTGTAATTTTTTAAACTTATCTATAGTGAATGCTGTACACAGTTTAACAATATCAGCACAATATTTTAACTGCTTCCTTAATCTCTTTTAATCAAATCAAATTGCTTGAGCAAAACTAAGTCAATAGTAAACAATAACTAATCAAAAACTATTAACTACTTATTAAAATAGGTTTGGCCTTTAAAGTCCTCTTGTGTCCAGGGTGGACACAAGAGAAATTGCAAACATTCACAAAAACTATTTTAAAAAAAACAAACCCAAACGATATTGAGACAATGAAAATACAAATCTAATCATTCTCGATTATTGATTGAGCCACTCTCCTCTTACATGTCGCAAACTGACTGTGACAATGTGGACACAACAATTGCAGTTATATTATCCTCTCTCTAATCATATCTTTTTGTTACTAGCTGCTTACTATCTGCTGCAATGTGGTTCAAGCTACACTTTATGAGGCACTTATTTCTTCTGTTGTATCCAGCTAGCTCGGCTGTTAGCATGCCTGCGCCTGATTGCTCTGGTGTGTAACATGTCTAGCCTCATCCTAATACTTGATAATGATACTTGATACTTAAGATATTAAGAAATGCAATTTATTTGTCGTAATTAAGGTGATTATGAGGCAAATTGTTCCACACTGTATATGGAGATACACAATTAGCTGCTAGCATGTCATTGAGGGGACTAAAAATAAATACGATATTAGCCACAGACAATGAAAAACCAATCAGAAGGGCGGGAGTGTGCTGTCGAACCCTAAGGTTCCTGGGGAACTTCCGAAAGTCCCATCTCGTTACTGGGAACCAAAAATAGCTCCTGTGGAACTAAATCTACCCGGGTAGTTTTTGCTGGAAACACAGGGGGGTAACTATATTTACCTGGGTAAATGGGAAAGTTCCTGTAGAAGCCTACCATTGCCTGTGATGTGATTGCATACCCCTTAAAAAGTGAGTAGTTTTAAAATGTGTTAAAATGCATCCAATACATCTTTGTGCTTGACTTTATCTCATTAAGTCAATATATGACATACAGGACATTTAGGAATGCTTGTCATGTGACAATCCCAGGGCATGGCAGTCTGTCGGTAAGCTATCTTATTTCCAAAATCTTATTTTTTTCACCATTAAAGCCATTTTTTAAACATTTAACAACTGTAGTACTTCAATTCAAAGTACATTTGTACTACACAACAAAGTGACCATTTCAGGTATTTTCAAGTAAGCAATACATTTAGTACAAACTAACAACTCTAGCAGGAAATGTCAACCAAAAATAAATAAATGTATGGGAAACACTGACAAATATATGGACTAAATGATCTCACCTGCATTACAGGAAGTGATGGTCTCAGTGATGTTAGGGCAGAACACAGCAAAATCAAAATGGCAAGGCTGAAACAGAAACCAAACTATTAAACTCAGAGTTAAACTGCTTTGGAAAAGCATGGAGGGCTACAACTTATTTGCGTGTGGCTGGGTCATGGAAATGGGTATAAAAACTCTCCTGGAAAAATATGCATAGTTTTTGCTCGGGTAAGGTTGCATTTCATGATTTAAATTCACGTCTACTGAGGTTTGTTGCTGTTGCACGCGCCGTTTACGAGTAGTGTTTTTCCCCATCTTTGTCAAAATAAAACAACAGATGCAGTGCTCGAATTCACGACCGCCCTTGTCACTTGCCGTAATGCCCTAAAAAATTTACCAGCATCAGCGATAAGAACATGCTGTGACCGCCCTTGACTTTTTACTTGTTAATGGATTAGGGATGTAATGGTTCACGGTATAGTGAAAATTTGCGATAAAATTCCTGACGGTTAGTAATACTGTTTAATTTTTTAATTACCGAAAAACCGTCATCTATTAATGCATTTTAGGCAACCCGAAGTCAGGCGCATGCGCACTACGGTCGTTTGGCTTGATTATCATGGCGGAAAAACTACAGACTTTGCCCCGGAGATTTCCCCTCGTAGTAAACGGAGCCAAGCGCTTGGTTTAATGTCATTTTCCCTCGCTTCTCGGCGTGCGCTCAAGAGCGCACTGCTGTGTTTAGATGGCGACAGGTGTGGACCATCTTGTCCCCACACTAAAAGTACAGGTAAAAGCCAGTAAATTAGAATATTTTGAAAAACTTGATTTCAGTAATTGCATTCAAAAGGTGTAACTTGTACATTATATTTATTCATTGCACACAGACTGATGCATTCAAATGTTTATTTCATTTAATTTTGATGATTTGAAGTGGCAACAAATGAAAATCCAAAATTCCGTGTGTCACAAAATTAGAATATTACTTAAGGCTAATACAAAAAAGGGATTTTTAGAAATGTTGGCCAACTGAAAAGTATGAAAATGAAAAATATGAGCATGTGCAATACTCAATACTTGGTTGGAGCTCCTTGTGCCTCAATTACTGCGTTAATGCGGCGTGGCATGGAGTCGATGAGTTTCTGGCACTGCTCAGGTGTTATGAGAGCCCAGGTTGCTCTGATAGTGGCCTTCAACTCTTCTGCGTTTTTGGGTCTGGCATTCTGCATCTTTCTTTTCACAATACCCCCAGATTTTCTATGGGGCTAAGGTCAGGGGAGTTGGCGGGCCAATTTAGAACAGAAATACTATGGTCCGTAAACCAGGCACGGGTAGATTTTGCGCTGTGTGCAGGCGCCAAGTCCTGTTGGAACTTGAAATCTCCATCTCCATAGAGCAGGTCAGCAGCAGGAAGCATGAAGTGCTCCAAAACTTGCTGGTAGACGGCTGCGTTGACCCTGGATCTCAGGAAACAGAGTGGACCGACACCAGCAGATGACATGGCACCCCAAACCATCACCCAACCATGCAAATTTTGCATTTCCTTTGGAAATCGAGGTCCCAGAGTCTGGAGGAAGACAGGAGAGGCACTGGATCCACGTTGCCTGAAGTCTAGTGTAAAGTTTCCACCATCAGTGATGGTTTGGGGTGCCATGTCATCTGCTGGTGTCGGTCCACTCTGTTTCCTGAGATCCAGGGTCAACGCAGCCGTCTACCAGCAAGTTTTAGAGCACTTCATGCTTCCTGCTGCTGACCTGCTCTATGGAGATGGAGATTTCAAGTTCCAACAGGACTTGGCGCCTGCACACAGCGCAAAATCTACCCGTGCCTGGTTTACGGACCATGGTATTTCTGTTCTAAATTGGCCCGCCAACTCCCCTGACCTTAGCCCCATAGAAAATCTGTGGGGTATTGTGAAAAGGAAGATGCAGAATGCCAGACCCAAAAACGCAGAAGAGTTGAAGGCCACTATCAGAGCAACCTGGGCTCTCATAACACCTGAGCAGTGCCAGAAACTCATCGACTCCATGCCACGCCGCATTAACGCAGTAATTGAGGCAAAAGGAGCTCCAACCAAGTATTGAGTATTGTACATGCTCATATTTTTCATTTTGATACTTTTCAGTTGGCCAACATTTCTAAAAATCACTTTTTTGTATTAGCCTTAAGTAATATTCTAATTTTGTGACACACAGAATTTTGGATTTTCATTTGTTGCCACTTCAAATCATCAAAATTAAATGAAATAAACATTTGAATGCATCAGTCTGTGTGCAATGAATAAATATAATGTACAAGTTACACCTTTTGAATGCAATTACTGAAATAAATCACGTTTTTCAAAATATTCTAATTTACTGGCTTTTACCTGTATACAGTGAAGTAGAAAACTATTTGATGTTGCTTTTATTTTCTCAATACAGCGTCCATCCGCTGCTGTGACAGAGTTAATGACGTGAGGAAACATGCAGCAGGCAACGTGTCGAGAACGTTGTCACAACTTGTTTATAAAGTTTTTTTTACTTGGATTCTTACTCCTTTATTTAACTGCAAACTGTATCAGTGTTCAAATAACATCAATACTGGCTAAAATGTTTTGTCATCTCATCGAACTGAACTAAGGCTGTGAAGATTGTGTATTCGATGTGAGAGGCATCACTCCTTTATTTTTGTTGGCCAAACTGTTGTATTGAACCACTAACTAGGAGGCGTTGGAGAAGAACAAAGCTTGTTTATTAGACTTAATCTTTATTAGCCAAACTGCTTTATGTTTTACCGTATTTTCCGCACTATAAGGCGCACCTAAAAACCTCCAATTTCCTCAAATCTGACAGTGTGCCTTATAATCCGGTGCGCCTCATATATATGGACCAATATTGAGCCACAACAGGTCTCGCAACTACGGTAACTACGCCGACTTCACTTTCCCCCTTCTACGGCTGCTTACCGTAGAAGAAGCGCTTCTTCTTCTACGGGGGAAAATTAAGTCAACGGCTACTAACCGTAGTTGCGAGACCTAAACTTTATGTAAAGACACAAAAATGGCTCCTATTAAGAGACGCGCTTACGACGCAGAGTTTAAACTCAAGGCGATCAGTCACGCAGTAGAACACGGGAATAGAGCAGCAGCGAGAGAATTTAACATTAACGAATCAATGGTGCGGAAGTGGAGGAAGCAACATGATGACCTGCGCCAAGTAAAAAAGACTAAACTGTTTCCGAGGGAACAAAGCGAAATGGCTACAGTTGGAGGACAAACTCGAACAGTGGGTTGTTGAACAGAGAGCAGCAAGTAGAAGTGTCAGTACAATCACTATTTATTTTGTTGACATTCCCTTTAGCGCAGCTCCATCTAATAGATGCATAACGTAACCCCCGCCTCTACTGTAGCGTCTATTATATGCGCCTTATAATGCGGTGCGACTTATATATGAACAAAGTTTTAAAATAGGCCATTCGTTGAAGGTGCGCCTTATAATCCGGTGCGCCTTATAGTGCGGAAAATACGGTATATAGATATCAAAAAGTAAACACCATGATTTTTTTTACATTCCTTTTGTTTTTTTCATGTCACAAAAGTATTACTTCAAAAACCATTCATGTGACACAGCATTTTGTTAATGTTTTATTGTCTATAGTTAATTTCTATACAACATATTTCTGCTCAAACTCTTAATGGATCTGTCTCGATACAGCATCTCCATGTACATACAAATGTACATAACTTAAAAAAATAAAGAAAAAAAAAACCTCCCTTTATCAAAATGTAAAAATAGAGATAAAAATATTATGTAATGACAAAAAACTGACAAGTTGAAATTATTAATGAACAAAAAAAACAAATACTTGTCTTTAGATATATGGATAATGTTTATCTACACCCTTTTTATTAGACATTACTGGACAACAGCTTTCCCTCCATTGTTCCATGCCCAGGCCATATAGATCTACTGGGCCCCCCCCCCTTTTTGGATCCACCCCATCGTCTCCCGAGACTGAAGGATGCCGACAACGACAGCAAATTACATGATGGTAGTACGTTGACACCCCAACACCAATCAGTAATCATGATTTCAATATCGATAACAATAATCTTAATTATTACATTGGCCATAATTGGCAGCCCCAGATCTCATAGATGAACACTATTTTTATCTACATTGACAAAAAGTGCAGGTCCGACTTATGGCCATCAGGTGCCATCTTTCAAAACACAGGTGCCATCTTTAAAAACACACATACGCATGCATGCATATATCTATATTCTAGCATTTTTTTTAATTTGAGAATTGTATTTACTAGTTAATTAACTGCCAGCATTTTGTCGTTGTTTAAGTTTCATATGAAAAATCAATAAAGTTCAAAAGGTAACCGTACCATTGTATCCCGAACTCATCATTAATAGTGCTGACTGTGGAAAAATTCTGTGACAGTCTACTCACCATCAGAAGTTTCAGCATGGCTGCGCAGTCTCTCTCTCCTGTAGCATTAAAGAGCAAGATTCTGGCTACAGGTCCACTACAACACAACACAACATAATACTTCTTTCAAACAAGTATCAGGATAGTACAGAAATCATGTAAAATTCATCGGCATGACTTAACCAGACATTTACTGGGAACTGCACTTTATTGGGGGTTGTGCCTATCAATCACAATCCTTATGTAAGACAATAACATATTTTTTATGTTCTAAATATTAAATAAATGCGATCAAAAGTCTGCTTACAACGGGGCCTATGGAAGTCGCTCTATTCTGCCTACAAAAGCCCTTAAAAAACATCCAAATACTTCCATCAAGGTTTTATATACATGCTGTTAAGTATATATGTAATGTAACAGGCACATTTTTAATAACATTTCATATTTACGTATTTTGCTCATTTTAAGCATATGCGGCACATTAATTAAAAAAAACACATGTCGCTTTTTTCCCCTCACTACATCACTGATTACTACTCACTGCAGACTTCATGAGAGCCAATAATCCTAATAAAACATCCCTTACTGTACAATGTCTGCTGTCGTTAGGATGCCGACTGCTACGATGTTCATGTACGAACGTTTAGAAGAAAAGGGAAGTGTAACCAAACGTCTTTGTCTCATTCTTGCCATTTCCGGGTCTAAATTTGCGTTCAAAGTGTATCAACTTGTCAGATTATATTCTTGTTCTTATAAATCATGCCTCTCACCTGCAGGTGAGGCATGATTTATGATCTACTATAAAAGTTTGATGAGCAAAGTAAGCGAGGAAACAGCTTACCACTCGATGTCAACATAGGCACACGCTATTGATCACTACACTGCTATAAAGAATTGGTCTGCATTAGCGCTTATAATAAAAATATCACTAATAATTGGTTAATATTCAAGTCATGATCTTTTTTATTGGGTTTTACGGGCGATATAGAGTACCTTCCATTAGCACAGCTGTAAGCGGACTTTTATTTACGAGTTAAAATGCATTTTAAAAATGCATCCGTCGTCATGTCTTTCATAATGATTGTGAATGATTCCCTCCAAAAAAGTGAAGTTCTCCTTTATGAAGCCTAAGATGATGAAACTTAATAAAATTGATTCACTACCACCAATGATATGGTTTAATAGTTTAATACTATTAATTCATCCTGGCTAATTAGTTAATGGTGGGGATTTGCAATGGGTCAAAACAGCTCCAGCAGTCTTGTTTCTCAAAAGCATTACCGGTACTCGACTTCAATTAGACAAGAAAAAAAAATGTCTCTCACTGAGCCTAAAGTCTAGTTTTTCAGGTGAACTGTTAATTTAACCTAAAACCAGCACTATAACTGTTGTACCAAAGGGCGCAATGTTTAAATATTAAAGATAATTAAAATTTAGATTTTTTTTTTAAATGTCTTTAAATGTGTCCAAGATATAAGCTAGCCCTTCAAGTCCAGAAAAGTAAATTGAAAGTTTTGCCATTCACCACCAAAAAAAATAAACTTTGCTCTTGACCCTTTCTGAGCCAGAAAGCAAAGCTCTAAATTTAACAGTAGTGCTTCTTTTCTACCCTCACCTTTGGTCTTGAGCTTTGGGTAGAGACCAAATGCCAAATGCCTCTGGGGCAGACCTAGGGATTATGTCTCACATCTG
The DNA here is from genome assembly GCF_033978685.3 of Nerophis lumbriciformis. Taxonomy (NCBI): domain Eukaryota; kingdom Metazoa; phylum Chordata; class Actinopteri; order Syngnathiformes; family Syngnathidae; genus Nerophis; species Nerophis lumbriciformis. The sequence continues at coordinate 24,322,210 of NC_084567.2, read as the reverse complement.
GACTGGGAAGGACTATCCCCCAGTGGAATTAGAGAAGGGGAAAGATAAGCCTGTGCTTCCCTGCAAAGACTGCTACTGCCGTCGTGACCCAGACACTAATCAGCAAATGAAAATGAATGGCTATATGGATGGGTGGCCTCAGAAGACTTTTGAACAACCAATAAAATAAGGATTTTAGTCCGGTTCAACAGATTGTTTAGGTTGGTTGCATCAAGACCCTTGATGGGTAATATTTATTCAAATATGAAGTGAATGATATCTGACCACATTTACCAAAATACCCCATCCGTCCACCCATCCATCCATTTTCTAGTGCGGATACTGTTTTGCAATGAGTTGGACCCTATCCCAGCTGACTTGGAGCAAAAGGCAAAATACACCCTGGACTAGTCGCCAATCAATTACAAAACAGCCACAAACAAAAAATAAAATTTAATGACCAGAAAACACTTCTTAAATTTGTTTTCAACAAAGTTTGGGTTGTCTATGGCAACTATGCGACAATAGGCTCGGTCTACAGAACAAATGAAATGGTTTTAAATCTACTCAAACAAATCTGGCCTTAGAGGACAGAGTCAGACATGTTTGATCATGTGATTGCCAACTGTTGTTATTGATTATGACGACAACTGATAACCAATCAAATCCCACCTTATGTAAGTAGTTGGCAGGACACCTGTGCCAACATTTCCAAGTCCAAACCGGAGTGAGTGCCAAAATAAATTAAAATGTAAAAAATGCTCCAAAGAAAGTAAAATTGAAATGACCTTTAAGAAGTAAAATAATTTAAATGCATTTTACAAAGTAATTATTTGAGTGTCAATGTTATGTGTGCATGTCACCGATAGTCACCATGAATTCCTTTCATGCTCTGCTGCCGTCTCTCGGAACCAGTCCACACAGGCTTGCATACTGCGCATGGTGTGAGCACCATCCAAAAAGTATGTGACTTCTCCATGTTTAATTGTTTGATTCCTTCCAGGCCATTCAGTGTTGGCAAGTCCTAACACCAAAAGTAAAAAAAAAAAAAAAAAAATTAAATCCAATGGGTGTGACACTCGACCTATATTGTATTTAAGAATACAGGAAAAATAAGTATTTGAAACCCTGCTGGTTTTGAATGTTAACCCCCTTACAATAGATACAAATAGTCCAGAGAGAAAGATTGTAAAACAAATACAGATAGAATATAAGGTTATAAATACATTTGTATTTAATTGAGAGAAATATAGTATATTATAGTAGTATAATACAGTATTTGATTTAGCACTTGGCGTAGAAAGACTTGTTAAGCACAGCGGCCAGACATTTCTTGGAGTTGATCAGCAGTGTTGCACACATCTCGAGGGATATTGGTTATAAAAACCAGGTGTTAATTATCAATTGTGTAGTCTATTCCAGTCTTGCGCAGGTCTACAATATAGTTCCCAAGGTGTTTAGAAAGCTCTTTGGTCTTACCCATGGTGGTTGTGGAGAGGTTTGAATTGAAGTGACTGTTTCTGCGACTGGTGTTTTTTAATCGACATAAGATGTTGAGATTAAGAGCACAGTCTTCTCCGTTTTAAATAGTGTACCACAATTTACAGTCTACAAGCCACTATTTCCGCCCCTCCCAGACGTTGAAACCTGCGCTTTATACAATGATGTGCCAAATGTTATGGATAATTTTCGGGTTGACAAGCTTCACATAGTAATTAACCTCGTCACATCAGACCAATGAAATTGCCAAACGGGTCATGGTGGACCAATGATATTGTTCACATTAAATCAAACGCACTGTGCACACACCCGCATCTTGAGGAAGATGCAATGGAATGCTCATGACCCGCTAAAAGTGACAGACCTGGCCATCGAAAAAGGAAACACCCGCAGCATAGAACGGAAATCCCCCAACAAAAGTTCGGACCGCCGCATGTAGGAGACGATGGCACAAGCCCAGAGGCGAGACGCCGCCAAATGAAAGTCTCGCCGCAGGACGGAGCAACCCCGAGTCCCCTCAACTCAAACATGGAAGAACGCGGCACCAGCGCGCAGGAGGAAGAAAAATAGGACGACGACAAAGACAGCGCTTGCTGATTGGCTGTAAGTGTGTTTGAGGCTCGGTGTTTTAACGGTTAAATTTGTGAACGTACACAGGCGCCTTTCTAAATTGTTATGTTTCAATGTGCGAACCTGCTCAGCGGTCTTGTGGTTAGAGTGTCCGCCCTGAGATCGGTAGGTTCTGAGTTCAAACCCCGGCCGAGTCATACCAAAGACTATAAAAATGGGACCCATTACCTCTCTGCTTGGCACTCAGCATCAAGGGTTGGAACTGGGGGTTAAAACACCAAAAATTATTCCCGGGCACGGCACCGCTTCTGCTGCTCACTGCTCCCTTCACCTCCCAGGGGGTGAACAAGGGGATGGGTCAAATGCAGAGAACAAATTTCACCACACTTTGTGTGTGTGTGTGACAATCATTGGTACTTTAACTTTAATAGACGTGTGCGCCTAATACATGTACAAAATACAATTTGTCCAAAAAATAGGTGGGTGCATCTTAAAACAGGTGTGCTATATGGCCCGGAAATGATTGTATTTAGTTTTTTAACTTATATAGAAAGTGGTTTGGTGCCACTATTTGTGGAAAACAAAAGTGCTGCTGCCAAATAATCCATTAGATGGCTGTGTCACATGTCAATTCACGCAATATTTTCAAGCAGGAAGACGCTTTGACAAGAGGTGATTACCTTCTTTAGGAACTATACTGTTTACCATTTGCCTTTGTTTCTTAAAGTTGGGGTACTTGAATCTTGTGTCATCAGGCAGAATTCAAACAGCAAATCTCACCCCCACTGTGTGCACCCCAGTCTCCTCCTCTTTGGAAGTGCACGAAATCTTGTATGAGAGCTGTACGTGCACACGCATAGGTTTTTGACAGTCTGATGTTGCATCATAGGATCCCCTAGTACCGGTACATATTTTGTTGCAGAAAACAAATGACCATCACACACACAAAGTTAGTCCAAGACTGGTCCGCAATGCCCTCCATCTTGAATACGCCGGACTAATATTTATTCAAGTTTTGGCTTTTCTTTGGCTTTTTAGACATACAGCGTCTTTCTTTTCTTCCTCTGATTTCTTCTTTTGTTTTTTTTTAGCAGTATATGCTGTAACAGCAATTGCAGGTAGGGTGGGTGTTCAACAGCCATGCTTTACTGCAAACAATTTCGCACCTTGCACATGCTTCACTATATAGCGCGTCAGCCAATGAGAAGGCTCCTAAAAGGTTTCTTTTTTATTTGATCAAAAACTAGTAGTTTGAAATGACACTGCATCTTACTCTCTGCAAAATTCTAATTTGAATAATGTTCTTTGAAAATTATTCCATAAAAATTACAACCTATAACTGATCTAAAAAGAACTAAATCGAAAACATTTTCTTGTAAGCAATATTTCTGTCTTGAATAAAATACTCCTGTAAATAAAATGCAGTATCGTATATTTCATGCAAATAAATCTAGAAAAATATTAAAAAGACTATAGTTTCAGTAAGTCAAATAGATAAACGCAGGCTTTTTCATTCACACATCTTGGCGATGTGCAGAGCAACTCCTTTAGTCATCGTCCTCCACTGTGCTTCTTTCTTATCATACAGTTCAGAAAATGACTTTTAAAAAGTAATTAGTTACTCGTTACTTTACCAAAAAAGTAATTGAATTACTAACAGATTTAGTAATTAATTAATATAATTACTAGAGAAAGTAAATTGTGTTACTTAAAATCAAAAAAAAAAAATCAAATATATGGTTTATGCAGTTGTGAGACGTTTTATATGAGAGCAAAGTGTGTGTGCCTTTTAAAGGCGGTGAAGCTCACTTGTGTTTGTTAGCTTAGCAATGGCAGTTTGTCAGCAGTTAAAGCAGCTCTGTTGAAGGTTTTCACTGGATCTTGTTTCTGCTGGTTAATAAGATTGAATCTGCTTTAATGGCCGTCATATTTTCTTGTCCACAAATGGGGTATTGTTTGGATTGCAAGCTAAAGCCTGTCACTTTAATAATTGATTTGTTCCCTCGTTGTTAGTAGTGTGTATGTGTTGTGTACTGTGTGTGATGTTGCCTCTATTTGATATCAAGTTCATTTTCATGTGAAGTGCTGTTATTGCTTTCATTGGTTAAAAGTGTATTTCCTGCATTGAACTAGCTGCACTTCTGACGCTGACATGTTTACGTAAAACCACACCAAAAGTAGCGTGCCACGTTACACTAAAATAATTATCATCATACATACCTTGTGTAAATGATTCCGCCACAGTAAGTCGCTTTTTAACCGTAGTTTGTTTGTTGTTAGGGTCTTGTCGTGAAGAGTATAATTTCCCGCACTCGGCTGAAGGCTTTGGTTTCAGATGCAGTAATAGGTTTGTTGTGCTGCTGCCTTTTTTAAACAAACTTTGCAGCATGCAGTCATTTGAGTCACGCCTGTTGCCGCAAAAACCAAAGGACTGACAACACTTTTCTTTCCTTTGGAACGCCTTGCTTTCGTTAGCGTTAGCATTAGCAATGTTTTGCTAAGTGTGCTGTTAAGGAAATAAGGGGGGCGGCAATCTAATCTGCAGCTAATCTGCAAAACAGCAACATATACACACACCATGCAGTTAATGACATGGATTGGCTGCGTATGAACCGAATCACAGTTATGACCTGGCAGTTACAGTTTGTGTGTGGTTTTGAAGTTGTCCGACTGTTTTTGTAGCCGCGAACGCAACACTAGCTGAGCCGCCAGTGTGTGTCTTTTGGCGCAAATAAAAGAACGCGTGGAAGCTGTCAATACCAAATATAGTTGTTTGTTTGTATGATTCCAGCAGAAAGTGACCCATTTTGCTAGATAGTAGTTTTGTCGCTGATGTTTTGGTAACCTCCTCTCTGAGCTGCCACCTTACCGTGGTAGAGGAGTTTGCGTGTCCCAATGATCCTAGGAGCTATGTTGTCCGGGGGCTTTATGCCCCCTGGTAGGGTCTCCCAAGACAAACTGGTCCTAGGTGAGGGATCAGACAAAGAGCAGCTCGAAGACCTCCATGACGAATAAAAATAAAGGACCCAGATTTCCCTCGCCCGGACGCGGGTCACCGGGGCCCCCCTCTGGAGCCAGGCCCGGAGGTGGGGCACGATGGCGAGCGCCTGGTGGCCGGGCCTGTCCCCATGGGGCCCGGCCGGGCACAGCCCGAAGAGGCAACGTGGGTCCCCCCTCCAATGGGCTCACCACCCATAGCAGGGGCCATAGAGGTCGGGTGCATTGTGAGCGGGGCGGCAGCCGACGGCAGGGCACTTGGCGGTCCGATCCTCGGCTACAGAAGCTAGCTCTTAGGACGTGGAACGTCACCTCGCTGGGAGGGAAGGAGCCTGAGCTAGTGCGCGAGGTTGAGAAGTTCCGGCTAGATATAGTCGGACTCACTTCGACGCACAGCAAGGGCTCTGGAACCAGTCGAGAGGGGATGGACTCTCTTCCACTCTGGCGTTGCCGGCAATGAGAGGCGACGGGCTGGGGTGGCAATTCTTGTTGCCCCCCGGCTCAGAGCCTGCACGTTGGAGTTCAACCCGGTGGACGAGAGGGTAGCTTCCCTCCGCCTTCGGGTGGGGGGACGGGCCCTGACTGTGGTTTGCGCTTACGCGCCAAACCGCAGCTCAGAGTACCCACCCTTTTTGGATTCGCTCGAGGGAGTACTTGAGTGCTCCCCCGGGTGATTCCCTCGTTCTACTGGGGGACTTCAATGCTCATGTTGGCAGCGACAGTGAAACCTGGAGAGGCGTGATTGGGAAGAATGGCCGCCCGGATCTGAACCCGAGTGGTGTTCTGTTATTGGACTTTTGTGCCCGTCACAGATTGTCCATAATGAACACCATGTTCGAACATAAGGGTGTCCATATGTGCACTTGGCACCAGGACACCCTAGGCCGCAGTTCCATGATCGACTTTGTAGTTGTGTCATCGGATTTGCGGCCTCATGTTTTGGACACTCGGGTGAAGAGAGGGGCGGAGCTTTCAACCGATCACCACCTGGTGGTGAGTTGGCTGCGATGGTGGGGGAGGATGCCGGACAGACCTGGCAGGCCCAAACGCATTGTGAGGGTTTGCTGGGAACGTCTGGCAGAGTCTCCTGTCAGAGAGAGTTTCAATTCCCACCTCCGGAAGAACTTTGAACATGTCACGAGGGAGGTGCTGGACATTGAGTCCGAGTGGACCATGTTCCGCACCTCTATTGTCGAGGCAGCTGATTGGAGCTGAGGCCGCAAGGTAGTTGGTGCCTGTCGTGGCGGTAATCCTAGAACCTGTTGGTGGACACCGGCGGTGAGGGATGCCGTCAAGCTGAAGAAGGAGTCCTATCGGGTTCTTTTGGCTCATAGGACTCCTGAGGCAGCGGACAGGTACCGACAGGCCAAGCGGTGTGCGGCTTCAGCGGTTGCGGAGGCAAAAACTCGGACATGGGAGGAGTTCGGGGAAGCCATGGAAAACGACTTCCGGACGGCTTCGAAGCGATTCTGGACCACCATCCGCCGCCTCAGGAAGGGGAAGCAGTGCACTATCAACACCGTGTATGGTGAGGATGGTGTTCTGCTGACCTCGACTGCGGATGTTGTGGATCGGTGGAGGGAATACTTCGAAGACCTCCTCAATCCCACCAACACGTCTTCCTATGAGGAAGCAGTGCCTGGGGAATCTGTGGTGGGCTCTTCTATTTCTGGGGCTGAGGTTGCTGAGGTAGTTAAAAAGCTCCTCGGTGGCAAGGCCCCGGGGGTGGATGAGATCCGCCCGGAGTTCCTTAAGGCTCTGGATGCTGTGGGGCTGTCTTGGTTGACAAGACTCTGCAGCATCGCGTGGACATCGGGGGTGGTACCTCTGGATTGGCAGACCGGGGTGGTGGTTCCTCTCTTTAAGAAGGGGAACCGGAGGGTGTGTTCTAACTATCTTGGGATCACACTCCTCAGCCTACGCCGGATAGTCGAACCTCGGATTCAGGAGGAACAGTGTGGTTTTCGTCCTGGTCGTGGAACTGTGGACCAGCTCTATACTCTCGGCAGGGTCCTTGAGGGTGCATGGGAGTTTGCCCAACCAGTCTACATGTGTTTTGTGGACTTGGAGAAGGCATTCGACCGTGTCCCTCGGGAAGTCCTGTGGGGAGTGCTCAGAGAGTATGGGGTATCGGACTGTCTGATTTTGGCGGTTCGTTCCCTGTATGATCAGTGTCAGAGCTTGGTCCGCATTGCCGGCAGTAAGTCGGACACGTTTCCAGTGAGGGTTGGACTCCGCCAAGGCTGCCCTTTGTCACCGATTCTGTTCATAACTTTTATGGACAGAATTTCTAGGCGCAGTCAAGGCGTTGAGGCGATCTGGTTTGGTGGCTGCAGGATTAGGTCTCTGCTTTTTGCAGATGATGTGGTCCTGATGGCTTCATCTGGCCAGGATCTTCAGCTCTCGGTGGATCGGTTCGCAGCCGAGTGTGAAGCGACTGGGATGAGAATCAGCACCTCCAAGTCAGAGTCCATGGTTCTCGCCCGGAAAAGGGTGGAATGCCATCTTCGGGTTGGGGGGGAGACCCTTCCCCAAGTGGAGGAGTTCAAGTACCTCGGAGTCTTGTTCACGAGTGAGGGAAGAGTGGATCGTGAGATCGACAGGCGGATCTGTGCGGCATCTTCAGTAATGCGGACGCTGTATCGATCCGTTGTGGTGAAGAAGGAGCTGAGCCGGAAGGCAAAGCTCTCAATTTACCGGTCGATCTACGTTCCCATCCTCACCTATGGTCATGAGCTTTGGGTTATGACCGAAAGGACAAGATCACGGGTACAAGCGGCCGAAATGAGTTTCCTCCGCCGGGTGGCAGGGCTCTCCCTTAGAGATAGGGTGAGAAGCTCTGTCATCCGGGGGGAGCTCAAAGTAAAGCCGCTGCTCCTCCACATCGAGAGGAGCCAGATGAGGTGGTTCGGGCATCTGGTCAGGATGCCACCCGATCGCCTCCCTCGGGAGGTGTTTAGGGCACGTCCGACCGGTAGGAGGCCACGGGGAAGACCCAGGACACGCTGGGAAGACTATGTCTCCCGGCTGGCCTGGGAACGCCTCGGGATCCCCCGGGAGGAGCTGGACGAAGTGGCTGGGGAGAGGGAAGTCTGGGCTTCCCTGCTTAGGCTGCTGCCCCCGCGACCCGACCTCGGATAAGCGGAAGAAGATGGATGGATGGATGTTTTGGTAACCACAACAGTAATCACTTTTGCTCGATAAAATAATTAATCGATGCGGACTAGTACCACCTTTTTCCTTTTAAAAGCTGCTGTCGTTTATCTGTTGTGACCACTTGTTGAAAATGATCGAATAAATTGTTATGTGTTTAAAGTTTCGGTTAGATTTTGGATTTGGATTTTTTGCAGCGCATTGATTTTCCATGTGGGGAGGACATGAAAGCAGTGCGCAATTGCACACCTTAGAAGCAACAACACATGGCCCATCTGTGGGGGTCAGAATAAATATACAGTGTTACTTAAACTTTAAGAGTAACTTGAGATACGAGCTGTACCTCAAATTTTTGTTATGCTTGTAGTTGCGAGCGTACCTTGAGTTACGAGCATTTTTTACAATCAGTTGAGGTACTGTAGTATTTGTCACAGTGTTGTGCTGTTTGAGCAATAAAGAGTTAATATATTACATATTGTTTCTGCTTCATTTGCACAAGAAACTAACAAGGTTTCATTGGACAGTTGATCTGCACGTTTGAGGGCCTCACAGAGATCACCATCTTGCCCTCCAACAGTCAGAACTAATAACGTTAGAGCAAAGGAGACAATCAAATCAGAGAAACAAACCATTAAAAATGTTTTACCTGTTAGCAGCCTACCAGAATAAATTAACCAGACTGTAGAATTGTCAGTCCCTATCGCAAGAAGCTGCAGCAAGCCTCTGTGGCATGCTGTCACGCACATCCAAACAACGAACATTTATATATAAAAAGCTTCAGATTGTGTTTGACGTGTTTCAGTTTATTCCATCTAAGCCTGACTCAAACTGGATGGTTGAATAGCTTTGGTACGCAGACACACATTGCTTGTTTACCACTGACTTCCCCGGTCATTCACTCAAAGACGTGCCAGATGACTCAAGAGAAACACCCAAACACCTCTCTGCAAACAAGTCGCTTATAATAAGCGAAGAATACACTAACTTGGCAGCACTGAACGAAGAAGCAGCCGAAGGAGAAACCACATGGTCTCTAGGGTAAATGTTGTACAATACTATTACACAGAACTACTGTAATTGTATGTAGTATTTGTATTGATTTTCAAACAGTATTTCATACCTAAAAATTTATTTTTCTTTTTAAAAAGGTATGTTACATGTGTTGAGGGAGAGCCGGGCATGGATTAAATTGATTTTTTTAGGGTGTCTTAGAATAGTCAACCATTTGATTTGACAATGAACCTTGAAGGCAAACAGTCAGACATTTAACCTGGAGGCAAATGAAAAACCCGAGGCCTCAAACATCCTCTCAACACAGTGGTTGCTTTGAGAGGACGTGCCTAAATGGGGGACGCAGGCCTGTCGGGATGCATTGCCGCCAGACAGGAGTCAGACACATAGCATGCCGTCTGTGGAAAGTTGAAGCGTGCCAACTGCCCAAGTGAGACTCGCTGAAAAATTGGACAAGGCGCGTGCTTTGACCAGTTCACTCGGTTAGGTAGCCTCCCTTACGGCTACTCTCTGACTACCGCAATGATCCTTCGGCTGATCATGTACGGAAGTCTTGTAACAACATATAGTTCCTCGTTATAGTCAAATTTGATAATCAGGCCAATCCAAGGACCTTGCTAAACTATTTTACTGTGTTTATCGGAGTGTTTTTCTTTAAAGGTGGAAAGTGTCTCTAATAAGAGTTATTTGTGGGGCTCCCCATTAGCTGTGCTCTCGCTAGCATTTATGCCAGCATACAACAAATGTTAAAAAAAAAGTTTTGACAAAATCTAACAAATCAGATTAGACTATGAGAATCCTTAGTCGAAAAAAGTCCTACACATTTCTAACCTTATGAACTGTTCATATCTGTGTAAGGGGGCAAATTTAGAAAATCATCAAGGGATCAAATACTTATTTTCCCCACAGTATATAAGCACAAACAAGATAAGATGTATACATAACTGAGTACAGTACTCAAAATGTTGAACTTTAGTTACAGAGAAACATAGTAATAAAATGTTACTGGTGAGATCAGGGGTGCCCACCCTTTCAGCAGGCGAGCTACTTTTCAAATGACCAAGTCGAAGTGATCGCCCTCATCTTCATGTACATATACATACACACAAATATATATATACACACACTTATACACATTATATATACATATATATATTTATACAAACATAAATATATACATATATACAGTATACACACACACACTTAATATACATAGATATATACATATGTATATAAACATGTTCAAGCATGTTTAACACATACAGATTCTCTTCTATCATGAAGACAAGAATATAAGTTGGTGTATTACCTGACAGATTACTTGCATTGAATGGAATCCAACAAGATTCACGGTTGTGCTGAAAACGTCCACATTTTTTAATTTACATTGTGGAGAAGAAAAAAAAAGTCCTATTTTCTGTCCATTACCACATGGAAGTGGTTGTTTTTGGCATCTTATTTGTCCAGCTTCCATTTTCGTTTTATAGTATTTTTATACACTTTACAAGAAATACATTGACGGCAAACTCCATACCTTGCTAGCTTGTGTGTGATAGCTTTCTAAGATTCTTATTTTGTTAGCGCAGGCAGAATGGAGCAGCACTTTTATTGTGAACACAGGAACTGTGCGGTCGGTATTTAGGCTTTTGACAGCATGTACGGCGTGAGAGTCTGTGGAAATAAAAAGTGTTTCGCGCTTTCCAGCCGGTCGTTCGTTTTTCTTAATACTGAGCTTCAGCAGCCAGCGTCATCTCACAAGATCCACAGGTGATGTTATATGTCAATCGAGTGACGTCATAGTGAAGATTGATGATGGATAGTTTTTAGGTCTTTTTTTATTTTTTATGCCTGGCTGGCAATCGACTGACACACCCTCCGTGATCGACTGGTAGCTCGCGATCCATCTAATAAAGTTAAAGTTAAAAGTTAAAGTACCAATGATTGTCACACACACACTAGGTGTGGCGAGATTATTCTCTGCATTTGACCCATCACCCTTGATCACCCCCTGGGAGGTGAGGGGAGCAGTGGGGAGCAGTGGGCAGCAGCGGTGGCCGCGCCCGGGAATCATTTTTGGTGATTTAACCCCCAATTCCAACCCTTGATGCTGAGTGCCAAGCAGGGAGGTAATGGGTCCCATTTTTATAGTCTTTGGTATGACTCGGCCCGGATTTGAACTCACAACCTACCGATCTCAGGGCGGACACTCTAACCACTAGGCCACTGAGTAGGTATCTAATGGGCACCCCTGGGCTCAATCAACACTAGTGTATAAAATGTACCTTTCTTCATGTTGGGAGAAGGTGTAAAGGGAGGTGCTTCAGATATAGTTGTCGTCTTAAGTCTGGTGGACAAATACTTTTCTTCTGTAAAGAAACAGTGCGCAAAATGTTTTGTTTCCTACCAGGTATGTAAAAAACATTCATCAATGCATTACCTGGTAGGCATCTCCTTTGTAACCAAGTGTGACTCAACTGCAGGGCGAGAGTGGCATTGGCACGCTGGTGTTGCCCTGCCAAGCCCAGACTCAGAGGTCCACAGTTTGCCTGGTACTGCTCAAAGTCTGGACACACCCAGAGGGGACACTGCAAACAGGTCAGGTGAAGTTACAGTGCAACCGTAAAGCATTCACAGCGCTTCACTTTTGCCACATTTTGTTATGTTAAAGCCTCATTCCGAAATAGATTACATTAATTTTCAACATTAGAAACAAAATACCCTGTAATGACAATGTGAAATAGTTGTTTTTTAGTTTTATTTATATATATATATATATATATATATGTTTTTTACAAATAAAAAATGAAATTGAAATAAAAAAAAAAAGAAATAAGATGTACATTAGTGAGCTTACGTTTGAGCCATGAAGCTCAAACGTAAGCTCAGGAGCATTCCGTTTTAACTAAACATCCTTGAGATGTTCCTACGGCTTAATTGAAGCCCACCTGTGGTAAATTCAGTTGGTTGGACATGAAAAAGCTCCCACACATGACAGTGCATGGCAGAGCAAAAACCAAGAATGAATTTGAGAGAATAGTCGGAAGGGCCCCGAGACCGGATAGTCTCAAGGCATGAATCCGGGGAAGGGCACAGAAAAATATCTGCTGCCTTTAAAAAAGTCTCAAAGAGCACAGTTGCCTCCATCATGGAAGAAGTTTGGAACCACCAGGACTCTTCCGAGAGCTGGCTGGCCGTCTAAACTGAGCAATCGAGGGAGAAGGGCCCTTGTTAGGGAGGTGACGCAGAACCCGATGGTCACTCTGTCAGAGCTATTCCTGTGTGAAGAGAGGAGAATCTTACAGAAGGACAACAATCTCCGTAGCAATCCACCAATCAGGCCTGTATGGTAGAGTGGCCAGACGGAAGCCCTTCCCACATAAAAGGTTGCCAAACTGTGTTCACACGCTCAGACTATGAAAAACAAAATGATGTAGTCTTGTGAGACAAAGACTGAGCTTGATGTTTGGAGAAAAGCAGGCACCGCTCATCACCAGGCAAAGACCGTCCCTACAATGAAGCATGGTGGTGGCAGCATCATGCCGTGGGGATGTTTTTCATTAGCAGGAACTTGGAGACTAGTCAAGATAGAGGGAACGATGAATGCAGCAAGGTACAGAGCATCCTGGATGAAAACCTACCCCAGAGCACTCTTGGACTGCGACTGGGGCGACAATTCATCAAACGAATGGCATCAGAACAACTCTGTAAATGTCCTTAATATGGTGCAGCCAGAGTACAGACTTGAATCCAATTGAACATCTCTGGAGATATCTGAAAATGGCTGCGCACAAACGCTTCCTATAGGACCTGATGGAGCTTGAGAGAGATGCTGCAAAGAAGAATGGGTGCTGCCCAAATATAGGTGTGCTAAGCTTGTGGCATCATATTCAAAAAGACTTGAGGCTGTAATTTCTGCCAAAGGTGCATCTACAAAGTATTGAGCAAAGGCTGTAAATACTTACAGTATGTAAATGCTTTTTTTTTTTTTTAAATAAATGTGCAAACATCTCTACAAATATTTGTCACATTGTCATTATGGGGTATTCTGTGTAAAATCCGGAGGACAAAAACGAATGTATTCTATTTTGGAACAAGGTTGTAACATAACAAAATGTGGAAAAAGAAGCGCTGTGAATACTTCCCGGATGCCCTGTATTTACAAAAAGGAAACTAAAACACAATCATTGTTTGGTTGGTCTAAACTTACTTGGATTTCTTTGGCCCTGCTCCTCAGCACGGACATTGCCTCTTCTGGCTGTTTGACTGTGAAAGCAGGGACTCCTGGCTAAAAAGCATGCATTGGGTAATCAGCATGTTACTTGGCAGAGGAGAATTAGAAAAACATTCTCATTCTGTTAACTACTTTTTGAAGAGACGTGCTGGGTAATGTCACATTTGATACCAATTTGTGCCCATGTTGGAATGACAAACTAGGTACAAATGGCTACCTCCCCACAGACAACAGGAGGCAACAATGCCAGGGGCCTAATTTACAGTATTAACTGTGTTTACGCATGTGTGTAGTGGGTGTGTGAGAACATTCCCACGCAAAGAATGAAATTGGAAAAACTTTTACCATGCATTCTAACAGTAAAACTCCAAATAGCAATGGCCATCATGACTGTCAAGTGCAAAAGGTGGCACTTTAATTTATTAACCTGAAAAAGTATGCCACATTATTTTGGCATGAGGTGGTCTTCACAACTTCTGCAGTTTGATTACCCGCCCTCTAGTATCACTGCAATTTAAAAAAAAAAAAAGAGGCAAATCTGCCTGTTAATTAGCTTATTGAGAAATTTCAGACAGAAATGGGTGTGGGAAACTCAATTCAATATTTTTAAGTGTATGTATTCATGATTTTTTTCTATTTGTAATGTCTATTTGGCAAACTGTGCCATTGACTCATTGATCTGCAGTAAAAGTAATGGCTGCAATATTTTTATGTTTGTCATTTGATCCTTTAAATAATTTATGGATTAGGCTGTGCTTTGTTTTGCAGCACATAACGTTCTAAATCGATTAATCAATCATTTGATTCGATCTGCACTTACAGTAAACACTGAAAATGTCTTTAGTCTGTTACAAAATATATATATGTACGTAATGGTTTTCTTTTCCCATGTTAACTTGTAAATTGGACAGACTAAACTTGAACTGTGAACAAGACGTCTCAAAAAGGCAATTTTGAAATAAGGAATTGTAAGTAAAAGTGTACTTGTCCTGCAAAGTTTCATTACTGCAAATTGCATTAAGGTATTGTTTCTTGAAATACAAAATAACAGTACATTTGTAAGATATTTCTCTCAGACCCTTGTTTAGATAGCACAATCAGACAGGATATAACACATAGCGATTTCATTGTGAAGACTGGAATGTGCTCTTAGTTTTTCTGGCACACTTGACGACAGTGCTGTGTTAGTGTCCAGGGAGATGAAGAAGTCAACGGTAGGATCTCCTGAGGTACAGCTTTCTTCATAGTGAGCTTGTGCCACACTGACAGTCTTTTTACAAGACTCTCAGTTAAAAATATAGTAAATAAAGTTTCAGTCAGATGTTGACGTTGTATGACGAACGCTGAGCACCTAAAAGAGCCGCTTGAAGATGAGTGTGGGGATATATCTTTGCCAACCAAAGTTGATATGGCCTCTTATTACTGTATTTTCATTGCCCACAGAGAATAAGGTGGTAGCTAGTAAACCCCTTAGGTTTTGTTTTGTTCCGGAGAGCTTATTAAAGTTGATGTAAGATAACATTAGCACAGTGTGATGCTACTGCTATACCAACAAGACTATCCAATGGTGGGAGGTGGGATATCAATATGATAAATCATTATTGCAAAATGTAAATGATATTGATCAAATTTTTTTGTTTTTTTTGTTACCAATCCGAGTGGAATGGCTTAGTCAAGTTGGCCTGCACGATTTTGAGAAAATATGTAATTGCGAATTTTCGGGCAAAAAAACACAATTGATTTGCTATTTTTGGTATTATAAATTTGAAAGCAAAAACTGCAAAGTTGATGAGTGAAGGAAGTCATGCAACATTCAGGCTGTCAAACAACAAGTATCTTAAACTGCCACACATTGTAGCAATATTAAATAATAGATCAATTGCATTGATCATGTCTTCTTAAAATATAGGTATAAAAGTATTGTGTGCAGACAGAAGTGTTTTTGAGTAAGAGATGTGTCTTATCTGCTGACAGCAGTTTTTAGACACCAGGAAGCTACGACAGCTCTGTTGAAGGCTGAAGTGTCAGCAGGTGAGAGACAGCACTTCCTCAAAAAACTTTGTCTCCGCACAAGTATATTGTACCAAAATGCAATCTACGTTCAAAGATGTTTGGGTGTCGGTAAATAGCGCCTTCTTCTGGACTATTGAAAGTCTGCTCTGTGAATGTGTTGTGCTTTATGATGTGGTGAAAAGCTAACAAATAGACAAGGACATACCATGTCATGTGTGTGATCCCAAAACTGACCTTAAAGATGCCACCTTTTTGCCAGGCAATCTTTTCCAAGGTGTCTCCAAGAATCTGAGTGTGGTCTATTCCTAGAGATGAGATACCACATACCCAAGGTCTCCTGCAGAGGTGGAGAATCAGTACCATATTGACCAAAATATAAGAAGATCATTTTTCTGTGATTGAATATATTCCAAACTTCTCACACATGTCTACAAAACAAAATTAGATATGATTTTATTTCTGTAAACTTTTTTGTTTAGTTTTCATTCGGGCGTGCACACACAGACTGACAATATAATGCAACAAGAAAAATATACTAATACTAATAACAACAAACCTACGGGAACTGCCTTGTATTCAAATTGAAACATTACGGAAAGTATTATAGTAAACAGTAATTGCGACGTGTCATATTTGCAGTGCATCAAAAAATGCCGAACTATCAAGTCCAAAATATGATTTCTAAATACTGTAACTTTTTATTTGAGTGAAAACGTTACCTTATAACATTGGTGCAGTCATACGCTCCGCCAATCCCAACTTCAATCACAGCCAAATCCACCTGAGTAAAACAACACAATTTCACATCCCCAAGCACTGGAGGGCAGTACCTCCAATCCTCGTCAAATTAACCATCTCAGTAGCTTGGATATTCTAGTGCAGTCAAACCTTGGATTTCACACGCCCGCTTTTCATGATTTGTTTTGCCGCAAATTTTCGCCTCAGTTTTCGTATAGGGCTCGAAAGGCCACATGATTTTGCAGTGCATTGTGGGGGTTGGGTAGACATACCGGTACTTGTTGGATTAAGGCTTTGTTTGCAATGCAAAGCGCAAGAAACAAACTGGAATAAAATGGATCGTGCAAAATATAAAAAACTAGGGACTATATTGAGACAAACTGTACCCTATTCCAAAGACTCACTACCTGAAAAATAAATACAAAAAATGGTGGGATTGAACGTCCGATGGACGAGAAATTTGAAACAAAAAAAAGTGTCGCTAAACTTGTCTACATTATGGCAAGGGAGTCAATTTTAATACCAGGTGAAGAATTTCAGAATGCAAAGCCTGTTAAGGTCCTTTGTTCAAATTGTGCGTAATCTGCGGCTTTAATCTCTTGTGTCCAAGATGCGTGAGGTCCCCCGGCCTTGTTTCACAAGCAGGGTTCCCCTGAATTTTTTTTTAACTTTGAATACTGCGCTACCTCCGTGAAAATACTTTATCGGTTTGCTTCTCCACAATTAAAAAGTACACAGACAACATGCTTTCTTCCAAAATACTGTACGTTGTTTGTCGCCCGCAGCAAGTGTGCCTAACACATAACCCAACTAAATGCTACGTGTGTTACTGAATAAAACAGACCTTGATTCAAACTTACCAGTCTGAAAATGCCATGAACACACCAACACGTACAAGGTGATGGCACTGAAAGTCATGAACTGTTGGTCTCACGGCTGCTATCAGGCTATTCGCCGTTTCTTGATTAGCTTCATAACCCGACTTCCTACAGCTTTGCTTTCACGCTGGAAATGAGAAAAATCTCACAAAATCCTTTGTTTTCCTAATGCGATCATGACCACAATTGTGGCAGTTAATGATGCCGCACATTCACGCAATGTTTAGAACTTGTTCAAGAAAAAAACAACTTCGGCAGAGAGTCAAACATTCACTTATGTAAATAAGCGATTCAGAGTCCAGCAAGACCCGCAATGCATTTCCAAGTCACACTTTCAAGACCTATACTGTCTTGATTATTGTACAGTGCATCCGGAATGTATTCACACCACTTCACTTTTACCACATTTTGTTAAGTTACAGCCATTACAGTTATGTAATGTCTTAATGGGGAAAGACGTTAATGTCTCGTTTTCATTTTAAGCATTTAAGCTCGTGAGCTGGCGTCAGTCCGTAAGTTTATCAAAGTGTAGTTAATCAGTTTTTTGAAAAATGTTTTTTAAAACAGTAATACTAACCATCGGGAGTTTTACCGCAGTCATCATTAATACCATATATTATTACATACCTACTCAATACTAGGGTTACTGAACATGACACAGACCACCAACAAAGGTTTTGAAAAGTCGATTCTCTCTCCTCAAGCTCCATTCACCATTCTCGCCTCCCCACCAAGAAGTCTTCAATAGAAAAGTACACCTGTACGTTATGTTAAAAGTAAATGTTTTCATTTTATCATTCAATTATATGTACTTAACATTTTTTTATGTATGTAAAACTACAAATGTTCTCTATAAAATGTGTTTTTGTTTATATTTGTGGGTGTCTGGAACGGATCATTTGGATTGGAAAAATAGACTCAGTTTTTGAATAATTTGGTTTTCATCTGACAAATTATGAACGAAAACCAAGGTTTGACTGTATACCCTAGTGCAGAATACTTTCAAGAACAAGAGTATTATGATGACAGGCACTGTGACCCAACCACTAACTTAAACATTGCTGTCCTACATTGACTGCCTACCTTCTCCTGAAGGAAGACATGGAAGGCTAAGATGGTGAGGAAACGAAAGTACGCAGGCATTGTCCCATCATTGGCTTCCTAAAAGTTGAAAAGGAAATTCA
Organism: Nerophis lumbriciformis; assembly: GCF_033978685.3. NCBI lineage: Eukaryota > Metazoa > Chordata > Actinopteri > Syngnathiformes > Syngnathidae > Nerophis > Nerophis lumbriciformis. The sequence goes on along the minus strand of NC_084567.2, from coordinate 24,303,956 downwards.
ATTTCATTCAATAATCCATAATATACATAATCATCTCCTTTTATAATTACCAAAGTTTAATGTAGTCACAATACTCACTTGCATTTGAATTGATTGTAAATTACATTTATTTAAAAATATTGTATTATATCAAACATTTTCAATAATTGACTTAACAGTGACCATTTGGTAATATCAGTTGTTACGTTTGCTTTTAAAGAGGTTATCCACTTGCAAAATAATTGCGTATTAATTAACCAGTTTTATGATCCTGTGTTGTGCTCAAGTACTTGTACTGTATGTACCGTACTACTTAGAGGATCCCTGCCAGACCACATTGTCCTTTTTCTGTTATTATTAGGGGTGTAATTGTATGGCGTTATATTTGTGTCTCAATGTTGAGGTTGCATAGGCAGATTTTGAGGACAGTAACAATTTTTTTGCAAGGACAAACAGATTTTGAAAATAAATTTAACTCAAGGCAAAAAATTTTGGAGCGAATATAAAATGTATTTTCTACTGTTTGTCCATCTCAGGGGGGGTGGCTGAAGCCTATCCCAGCTGCACTAAGGCGCAAGGCAAGGTTCACCATGGACAAGTCGCCACCTCATCACAGGGCCAATACAGATAGACAACATTCACACACTAGGGACAATTTTGTGTGTTTCAAATAATATCTGCGTAGTACTTAGCGATGTTACTGTATGGATTCCAACAAGAAAGACTACAAAGACTTCTCTGTTTGGAACATCATCTGGATTGTGTCCATTTTGAGGGTACACATATGTCCAACTACCTCAAGTGAGTTTGCTAAGCTGATTGTTTTATTAAATATTACAATTTTATCTAAAAACAAGCTAGTCAAGCAATCATCATATACTATTTCTCCATAAACTAATCAATAAGTATTTGCTTTATAAAGACAATCATGGTACCTAGATCCAGTTAATAAAAATAAATTAATGCATAAATAATACAAAATTTAATGCATAACATGTAGATATCCGAAAAACCTCTTATTGCTGAAATTGCTGTATTAGATATTGCAATTGTATCTAAAAACAAACTAATCAAGCAATCGCCATATAATACAGGTAAAAGCCAGTAAATTAGAATATTTTGAAAAACTTGATTTATTTCAGTAATTGCATTCAAAAGGTGTAACTTGTACATTATATTTATTCATTGCACACAGACTGATGCATTCAAATGTTTATTTCATTTAATTTTGATGATTTGAAGTGGCAACAAATGAAAATCCAAAATTCCGTGTGTCACAAAATTAGAATATTACTTAAGGCTAATACAAAAAAGGGATTTTTAGACATGTTGGCCAACTGAAAAGTATGAAAATGAAAAATATGAGCATGTACAATACTCAATACTTGGTTGGAGCTCCTTTTGCCTCAATTACTGCGTTAATGCGGCGTGGCATGGAGTCGATGAGTTTCTGGCACTGCTCAGGTGTTATGAGAGCCCAGGTTGCTCTGATAGTGGCCTTCAACTCTTCTGCGTTTTTGGGTCTGGCATTCTGCATCTTCCTTTTCACAATACCCCACAGATTTTCTATGGGGCTAAGGTCAGGGGAGTTGGCGGGCCAATTTAGAACAGAAATACCATGGTCCGTAAACCAGGCACGGGTAGATTTTGCGCTGTGTGCACGCGCCAAGTCCTGTTGGAACTTGAAATCTCCATCTCCATAGAGCAGGTCAGCAGCAGGAAGCATGAAGTGCTCTAAAACTTGCTGGTAGACGGCTGCGTTGACCCTGGATCTCAGGAAACAGAGTGGACCGACACCAGCAGATGACATGGCACCCCAAACCATCACCCAACCATGCAAATTTTGCATTTCCTTTGGAAATCGAGGTCCCAGAGTCTGGAGGAAGACAGGAGAGGCACAGGATCCACGTTGCCTGAAGTCTAGTGTAAAGTTTCCACCATCAGTGATGGTTTGGGGTGCCATGTCATCTGCTGGTGTCGGTCCACTCTGTTTCCTGAGATCCAGGGTCAACGCAGCCGTCTACCAGCAAGTTTTGGAGCACTTCATGCTTCCTGCTGCTGACCTGCTCTATGGAGATGGAGATTTCAAGTTCCAACAGGACTTGGCGCCTGCACACAGCGCAAAATCTACCCGTGCCTGGTTTACGGACCATGGTATTTCTGTTCTAAATTGGCCCGCCGACTCCCCTGACCTTAGCCCCATAGAAAATCTGTGGGGTATTGTGAAAAGGAAGATGCAGAATGCCAGACCCAAAAACGCAGAAGAGTTGAAGGCCACTATCAGAGCAACCTGGGCTCTCATAACACCTGAGCAGTGCCAGAAACTCATCGACTCCATGCCACGCCGCATTAACGCAGTAATTGAGGCAAAAGGAGCTCCAACCAAGTATTGAGTATTGTACATGCTCATATTTTTCATTTTCATACTTTTCAGTTGGCCAACATTTCTAAAAATCCCTTTTTTGTATTAGCCTTAAGTAATATTCTAATTTTGTGACACACGGAATTTTGGATTTTCATTTGTTGCCACTTCAAATCATCAAAATTAAATGAAATAAACATTTGAATGCATCAGTCTGTGTGCAATGAATAAATATAATGTACAAGTTACACCTTTTGAATGCAATTACTGAAATAAATCAAGTTTTTCAAAATATTCTAATTTACTGGCTTTTACCTGTATTTCTCCATAAACTACTCAATAACTATTTGCTTTATAAAGACAATCACGGTACCTCGATCCAGTTAATAAAAATGAATGAATGCATGAATAATACAAAATGTAACGCATAACATGTAGATATCCGAAAAACCTCTTATTGATGAAATTCACTGCATATTTAAAGCAGATTTTAAAAATAAAGTTGACCCGGGTGCTCTACAAATTAGGTTAAAGTAGAAAGTAGTCCACTAAGTTTAAAAACAAAAAGATGAGCAGGAGATAAATCCACCGACAGCATACACAAGATAAGATATACAACTTTAATTCAAACCTAGATATAATATTTTGTTAGGTTTCTTTCTCTTCTTTTTTTCACTGCAAGCCGGAGGATGTGAACACTTGACAAAACCAGGAAGTGTTGCAAATTGCAAAGGCTCGTCCATCCCCAATAAAATCGGTCCAGCTGCAACTGGAGGACATAGGTCGCTCAAAAAATATATTTTTCGCGTGAGTTTAATTTTATTTCAAAATATGTTTGTGCTTTCACAAAATATTTTTCTGGCCTCAAATACTGTCTTTGCGACCTCAACATCAAGACACAGATACATTTTTTTTATTACAAAACTGTTGGGTTTGGTCCTGAGGCATACCAATTTCCCACAATCACGTTATGAGTCAACTCAACAAAAATACAGTAAACAAATACAGTTCAGCCCAGCCTTTGGCTAACGGGAGTTATAAGACATAAAAAAAAATAGTGATGAGTCATTTCGCAACGTAACCACATTACATAGCGACAAATGTCTATTTTTTTCACATTCTGTGGAATCTCGGTTTCCGTACGCCCCCACTTTTTGTAAAATTCCGACTGACCATGTATATATAGTCCCAAACTTTGTGCATAATATGCTCATGTATCATTCCATGTAATGGAGTGCACAAAAAAAAAATAATCCCACATATTTGTGACTCAATCGCTGTGCTTTTTTCTGGGCCACTTTGATTGAGAAAGTGTGACAAAGTAAATTAAAAGAATAACTCCTCCCTCCTCTCTGCGACCTTGAACATGGATTACTAACCCATTCTGAGGAAACACAGAATGGTGTTGACAGTGACAAGGAAGCATCTTACTTTTAAAGTCATGAGACATGCATCAGGTTTTACAGGCAATGAATACACTTAATGAGAGTAATGTGACCTAACAGAACGGTCACATACAAGTCATTTTGTACCAGACTTGAGTTCACTCAAGACACAACACTTAAAAAGGGGAACTGCCCTTTTTTTAATTTTTTTATTTTGCCTTTCATTCACAAACCCTATGAGGGATAAGAACACTTTTTTTTGGCATTCCAATTTATAATAATCTGCAACTTTCTGTGTGGCTAGCAATGTTACTATTGGGAGCAATCCATTCTGCATCTAAAGCACTATAAAAATACATTAAAAAAAACAACAATACTTGGTTCCCTACCTTTTATAATAAGCAAACTGTAGCAACATTGTTATTGTAAGAGCAAACACTGAGGAATTATTTTTGTAGCATCGCCTTGCAATAGCATGCTACAACATTAGCCATAACCTTCCTCTCTTGGCCTCCGTCTGCTCCAACCTTTCACCCGCTCTTTGTGCGGGTTAAACTTCTATAACCAGCAGTTCATCCTACATATATTCAACTTTAAAAAGATAAGGTTGTGAATCTGTTCAAAAGTAGTCATCTTCGTCGTCTATTACAAAGTCTGCCATGCTGAGAAAACCATGTGTTTGTTGCCGAAAGTCGAACACACATTTGTTGCCAGAAGTCAGGGCACTGAAATAAATGCACCCAGAAAATAAGTTCCGGTAATGCTTAAAATGCCCAAAATACAATAAATATTGTACATTATACATATTGTTATGAACGGTACTACGTATATACATATGCACATACACATTTATACATATATACATACTAGGGTTGTACCGATTCCAATCATTTGGTACCGGTACCAAAATGTATATCGATACTTTTCAAATTAAGGGGAACTACAAAAAATTTCAATATTGGCTTTATTTTAACAGACACTCTTACAATACAATAAACATATGTTTCCTATTGCACTCAAAGAACAATTTTAGAAGGTTAAAATATAAATTAAATTGTTTATAATATTGTACAATGCACAGGTCGCCCAGTTAACTGCATTTTTAACGCTGTTTTGTAAAGCCCACGTCACGTGACTTTAAACTTGACAACTCATTGGCTGGTTCTGAAACAGGCTAAATTGTTTCAGTCTTAAATTTACCTGAAGTGAGTCTTGCTTTTTGAAGCAGTACATTGTTTTACACTGAACTTTTTATACATTGAATGTTTATACAATGAATTTTAAAACAATTCTTTTAAACACACATTTTTCTAACAAATTCAATCTTTAAATGAAATGGTCAGCATACTTTGATGTAAAAAAAATTTGTTAACAAAATTCAGTGTCAAAAAAAGCTTTCGTAATAAAGGCACAAATTAATCTCCATAGCTTTTGTCTTACAAATACAACGACTCACCACAATTTTAACTTATCACACGCACAATCTAATAATATCCATCAATAATTCAAACTTTACAAAGATATTGATGAATCATTGATGGAGAGTGTCAGAGGTAGTAATTGAAAGTGGCCTAGTGGTTAGAGTGTCCGCCCTGAGATCGGTAGTTTGTGAGTTCAAATCCCGGCCGAGTCATACCAAAGACTATAAAAATGGGCCCCATTACCTCCCTGCTTGGCACTCAGCATCAAGGGTTGGAATTGGGGGTTAAATCACCAAAATGATTCCCGGGCGCGGCCACCGCTGCTGCCCACTGCTCCCCTCACCTCCCAGGGGGTGATCAAGGGTGATGGGTCAAATGCAGAGAATAATCTCGCCACACCTAGTGTGTGTGTGACAATCATTGGTACTTTAACTTTTAACTTTAACTTAAAAATAGGTTTATGTATATTTATCCATCCATCCATCCATTTTCTACCGCGTATTCCCTTCGGGGTCGCGGGGGGCGCTGGAGCCTATCTCAGCTCCAATCGGGCGGAAGGCGGGGTACACCCTGGACAAGTCGCCACCTCATCACAGGGCCAACACAGATATACAGACAACATTCACACTCACATTCACACATTAGGGCCAATTTAGTGTTGCCAATCAACCTATCCCCAGGTGCATGTCTTTGGAGGTGGGAGGAAGCCGGAGTACCCGGAGGGAACCCACGCAGTCACGGGGAGAACATGCAAACTCCACACAGAAAGATCCCGAGCCCGGGATTGAACCCAGGACTACTCAGGACCTTCAAATTGTGAGGTTTTATATTGTTCCTTATATAGCTAAGTGAGCAAACCAACATGAGAAACAGTTCTCCGTATTCATCTAACATTATGTTTATTGGTGTAATACAGTGACGTGCAGTCACTAGAGGCAGGTGAGGCGGGGCACCAAACATTTTTATTAAATTGTTATATGTATCCAGTGATTATACTATAAAGTTATTTTCCATTTAACTTCACCAGTTTTAGATTATTTTTATTCAAAATCGCTGAATTTTCACATTTGCCGTTCAAATACTGAGAAGAGACGGTGCGGTGATCAGCAGCCAGTTGAGGCACGTCACTGCGTTGTGCCTCACCAGGGATTGCGGACTCGGCTAACTGCTGGTCTGCTGTGCAGTGAGACCGTATTGCCATAGTTTAGTTAGCTGAGGTATATAATGTACAGTGTATTTTGTCAACAACTGTATGTGTGTAACGTATTTCTTGTGCTGAGCGATCATAAAACTGCTGCAAGACGCACTGGCTGAGGCTCCAGTAATCCCGCCTCCTGCACCCCCGCCGTAGATTGCAACGCCTGACGGGAGTGTTATATCAACTAAAGCCCACACTTAAACTTTCCACGTGCAAGATTGAATCTATTTAAAAAAGTTATTTCATAAGAAGCCAAAAAGTGCAAAAACAATAATGTTCGTGTTGGAGGAGTTGTGAATGACTGCAGGGCCACAACATTAGGTACACCTGCAGACTGCAGGTGTACCTAATTCACAACTCCTCCAACACGAACATTATTGTTTTTGCACTTTTTGGCTTCTTATTAAATAACTTGTGTAACCTATTTTATGGGCTTTCCTCTTTGTGATGTTAAGTTCCTGTTATGCGCTGTTATACAGTATATGCCTTGAGCTCTTATTTTGAAGGCGCTAAGAGCGGAAGTGATGACATGTTGGAGTGGAGCGGAAGTTTTTGAAAGAAGGTAAATAAAGTGGTCCTCGTGTAAACTGGAGCCTCCGTGTTTGTTATTTTGTAGTTTCATACAGTATAGGCGACATTTATAAACCCTCGGTTACACTTTTTTAAATAGATTCAATCTTGCACGTGGAAAGTTTAAGTGAGGGCTTTAGTTGATATACCACTCCCGTCAGGGGTGTATTAATCCAGCACAACAGCGGCGAATGGACTTAATTTATAAGTAAAGGTAAGACCATAATAACGTTTTTTTTTAATTAAATGTGCTTTATTGTGTGCTACAGTTTGTATGTGTAAAGTTAAAAGTTAAGTTAAAGTACCAATGATTGTCACACACACACTAGGTGTAATGAAATGTGTCCTCTGCATTTGACCCATCCCTTGATCACCCCCTGAGAGGTGAGGGGAGCAGTGGGCAGCAGCGGCGCCGCACCAGCCATGAACCTCACCGCACGTCACTGGTGTAATATTTGTTATCGACTTTTTGATACAGCTCCAATAAGAGTCATAAGATAATAATGTCGACAGGCAGAGGAAACCTGTTATGCAGGTAATTATGTAAAGGTGTAATTATTTGATTTGGCAAAAGGAAAATATATTATAAATTTATTTAATAAAACAAAAAGGAATAACATGCATCTTTCAGGTGTTTAGTTAGTTATGTTCAAGTAAAACATGCATGCGTATGTGAGCGTCCTCTTGCCCCTTGTTACAAAACCCACCTTTGTTTCATCGAGGCGTCCATAAACCTGCCAGAAGTATTTTGTAAAGAGATCTTTCCCAATAGGTTGTCCGTTGATTCGAATTCTCTCCCTTACTTCGACCAAATGTGGTGAACTATAAGCAAAGAACATACAAAAAACATTATTACTAACATAACTAAACCACATGACCTAAAAATCATCCCAAAAAAACTCTAAAAATGGTGATTAATAAGGTATTACAAATCCCACGGTATTTTGGTTTCAAAGTCTCTATAATATCGTGAAATGCGATGGTATCAAACGAAAACTTTGAGTGTGGTTTTTTCTGGCATTTTAACATTGGCCAGGTCTGTAAATAAACTACCGGTACATCTCCCATGTTTCTCTGCGAAGTATGGGAATGGCAAGGAGGGAGCGTGGAACGCTGGAAGCATTAAGTAAAGTGTGTTTGTACTCGTCGTAGATAAAAGGAATCGTTTTTGAGACGTTAAAACTGTCCATAACTGGTTGGGTTATGTTGCTAACAAACACACAAACAAGCCCAGGCCAAAACATAACCTCTTTGGTGGAGGTAAAAAATTCTGCATTCAGCAAAGCAAAGCGCGCCACTTTCGTTTTAAGTGTTTTCCAAGGCGACACACAGAAACAGCCAAAAAGGGAAATCACCAAAAAAAAGTTCAGAGCGGGAAATACGAGTAAACTAAAAAGCTACTTATCCATCCGTCTATTTTTTTTAACCGCTCGTCTTTCTCGATGTCGCGTTTGAAAATATGAAAGTTGAAAGACACCAAACAGTATTATATTGTTTTACACTTGCTACACTGAATGTTTACATTGTTACTTTAAAGTCATCAACTGTAAGTTCCATCCATCCATTTTCTACCGCTTGTCCCTTTCGAGGTCACGGGGGGTGCTGGAGCCTATCTCAGCTGGATTTGGGCGGAAGGCAGATAGACAACATTCACACTCACATTAGGGCCAATTTTAGTGTTGCCAATCAACCTAGTTATTCTTTTAAATATGTGCTTAAAACAATAGATGTTCCTGCACAATTATTTACACTTAGAAATACTTGTTTGTAGTAAGGACATATGGTTAGAACATTTTAGTATTACATTTGTGTTCAATTACAGTAAGTGTGTTTATCCTACAAACCCCGTTACCATATGAGTTGGGAAATTGTGTTAGATGTAAATATAAACGGAATACAATGATTTGCAAATCCTTTTCAACCCATATTCAATTGAATGCACTACAAAGACAAGATATTTGATGTTCAAACTGAAACTTTTTTTTTTTTGCAAATAATAAATAACTTAGAATTTAATTGGCTGCAACACGTACCAAAGTAGTTGGGAAAGGGCATGTTCACGACTGTGTTACATGGCCTTTCCTTTTAACAAAACTCAGTAAACGTTTGGAAACTGAGGAGACCAATTTTTGAAGCTTTTCAGGTGGAATTCTTTCCCATTCTTGCTTGATGTACAGCTTAAGTTGTTCAACAGTCCGGGGGTTTACATTGTGGTATTTTAGGCTTCATAATGCGCCACACATTTTCAATGGGAGACAGGTCTGGACTACAGGCAGGCCAGTCTAGTACCCGCACTCTTTTACTATGAAGCCACGTTGATGTAACACGTGGCTTGGCATTGTCTTGCTGAAATAAGCAGGGGCGTCCATGGTAACGTTGCTTGGATGGCAACATATATTGCTCCAAAACCTGTATGTACCTTTCAGCATTAATGGCGCCTTCATATGTCTTGGGCACTAATACACCCCCATACCATCACATATGCTGGCTTTTCAACTTTGCGCCTATAACAATCCGGATGGTTCTTTTCCTCTTTGGTCTGGAGGACACGACGTCCACAGTTTCCAAAAACAATTTGAAATGTGGACTCGTCAGACCACAGAACACTTTTCCACTTTGCATCAGTCCATCTTAGATGAGCTCAGGCCCAGCGACCGACGGCGTTTCTGGGTGTTGTTGATAAACTGTTTTCGCCTTGCATAGGAGAGTTTTAACTTGCACTTACAGATGTAGCGACCAACTGAAGTTACTGACAGTGGGTTTCTGATGTGTTCCTGAGCCCATGTGGTGATATCCTTTACACACTGATGTCGCTTGTTGATGCAGTACAGCCTGAGGGAACGAAGGTCACGGGCTTAGCTGCTTACGTGCAGTGATTTCTCCAGATTCTCTGAACCCTTTGATGATATTATGGACCGTAGATGGTGAAATCCCTAAATTCCTTGCAATAGCTGGTTGAGAAAGGTTTTTTTTAAACTGTTCGACAATTTGCTCACGCATTTGTTGACAAAGTGGTGACTCTCGCCCCATCCTTGTTTGTGAATGACTGAGCATTTCATGGAATCTACTTTTATGCCCAATCATGGCACCCACCTGTTCCTAATTTGCTTGTTCACCTGTGGGATGTTCTAAATAAGTGTTTGATGAACATTCCTCAACTTTATCAGTATTTATTGCCACCTTTCCCAACTTCTTTGTCACGTGTTGCTGGCATCAAATTCTAAAGTTAATGATTATTTGCAAAAAAATAAATGTTTATCAGTTTGAACATCAAATATGTTGTCTTTGTAGCATATTCAACTGAATATGGGTTGAAAATTATTTGCCAATCATTGTATTCCGTTTATATTTACATCTAACAAATTTTCCCAATTCATATGGAAACGGGGTTTGTAATAATTCCTGCCACTTCATTTTACACACTATGGCATTTTTACCAAGCTACTGCAATAGTATTGCACCGCAGCCTTAATACCGTGATATCGTATCGTAAGATTTTGATACCGTTGCATCCCTAGTGATTAATCATTTGTATTTGGTTGAGGGGAGTATTTAATCCCTGACCAACCAGCAAGTATTCTGACCCCCATAGTGTCCATGAAACACAAATGAGACCTTTTGAAAATGTTGTCTTTTGGACTCCTAATCTCAAGTGTATTTAATTCAAACTACAAGTTATCACACAAACACTCAAACATGTTAGGCATGAGCATAAAAATTAAGGATACAGAATATTTTTTTTCCAGGAGGATACCGATATAGATACATTTTTGATATGTTATTTTTTAAATTTAGATTTAGATTTATCTGTAGTTTGTGCACACATTTCTTAGCGGCTGGCTTTTGGGGCAGTTTATTTGGCAGCGCAGGCATCTTTGTAGGCTTTTTAAAACACCTTCGTAGTGTTTCAAGCGTTTGAGTTAGCTGATAAGGTTTGATGTGTTAAAAATTATGTTTTTTTCCTCCTTGCGGATTTGTTTTATAGATCATTAGGTGATATCTTCCTCTGAAACAGTGAAAAAGTCCCCCATGATTGACGCCATGTCTGTTAACACTAAACTCAGGAGAAGTTTACAATAGGCTGTTTACAGCATGAGGGGAAAAAGGAGCGCTTGATTTGCTGACCCTACACACCTACAGCACAGTACGGATAATCTCGCTTTATTGTAGCTTTTCTTTTGTATGGCTTTTTTTTTTTTTTAATGTTATCAAATTTATCGGTATGACAATTTCTCATTTTGGCGAGATAATTATCTAAATTTAAATCACCAAAAATGATTCCCGGGCGCGGCACCGCTGCTGCCCACTGCTCCCCTCACCTCCCAGGGGGTGAACAAGGGGATGGGTCAAATGCAGAGGACAAATTTCACCACACCATGTGTGTGTGTGACAATCATTGGCACTTTAACTTTAAACATCCATCCATCCATTTTGTACCGCTTGTCCCTTTTGGGGTGGCGGGGGTGCTGGAGCCTATCCCATGACTTAAGTAATTGTTGGTTAGGAATTCTGTCAATAGTGTAGGCAACTGATGTCGAAACAGGAGTTCAGAACATTGTGAGATGTTCCCCATTTTATCCAATCTACTAGTTTTAAACTATTAAATTGATCAATAAATTTCCATATAGAAAACATAATCAGTATTTTTTGTTGTTATAATTTGACATTTTGTAAATGGCACACATTGCTAAATAGTTCTTATCAAAACTACATAGTTATCAATTATTAATTCTTATCAAATAACTAAAAAAAAGCTACTTTCTCAGCAGTATGAACATATCTATGGATATTTCCTCAAACATTGAATGTTTACCTGTAAAATCCTGTCCGGAAGCCGTAAGATCTTAAAATCTGTTCAGTAAATGCACATGTTGAGCCCTGAAAGATGAAAAGAAATTGAATTACCATGTTTATATATATTTCCGTCTCCTTAAAGCCTGTTTTATACTATACAATATAGATCTATATCTAGACACGGATTATACATGCACACAAAGACAAATGCAGCATGAGTAGGGTCAGCTCACCTTGCCCTTTGTTCCTGTCACATGAATGATGTTTAGGTGGTCTAGTTCCTTCACCTTTAAAAACAAAAAACAAACACAAGATAAGCAATTAGGCAATAACTTGTAACTACTGAACCAATAACAATAGTGTTTTTGTAATCATTACAGCATCAGAATGTGCCCCTTTGCCCTACATGAGCGCAATTATGTACTCACTGTGAGGCCAGCCCGTTCCAGGAAACCTTTCATGGCCTGGAGCTGCAGCTCAGGGTGGTTTCGCACCCGCCGTACCTCGTCCAGAGCGCTGGCATTAGTCTGAAGTGTGTTAAGAGTGCAAACGGCATCCTACAACAAAAGTGGTAAACTATTAAGATCACTTAAGATTATTCAAGGACCTCAGTTTCGTTGTACAAGAATCCAGAGGCCTTTCTGCTTAGAATAATATGATGGCGGGTACACCACTTAGCCTTGAATGAACACTTGATGCATATAATCACAGCAGTATGATGATTCTATGTGTCTACATTAAAACATTCTTCTTCATACTGCATTAATATATGCTACTTTTAAACTTTCATGCAGAGAAGGAAATCACAACTAAAAAAAAAAAAAATCTCTATTTTTTTCATACGGTGTTGATCTGGAAATGTTTGCCTCTGCATTTTGATGGTGTTGGCGTGTGGCACCAAACGGAGATATTGACGTGCGGAGTAAGCTCTCTTCATTGTCTAGCGGGTGACTTTTCAAATGATGCTACATATTAGCAGTGCAGCAGAGTGTCCTGGGTTCGCCTATACAGTGTACTTATCTAATAAAATAATAAACGGGAGACATTAGAACAGGTTCGGTAGCCACCGCTTCTTTAATGTCAACATCACACACCTCCTTCCACAACCACACACACCCTACGTCACAGCCCTACTGCAACAACTCTGGAGGGACAAAACTCCTCCTCCTTACCTAACCCACTCCGGTAACTTGGGACACCCTGAACTGTTTGTTACAGCAGTAATGCTACTTTTTATAGCAACGCTTTTGCCCCACACTTGACAAATTACGGTTGTCTGTTCGACATCTTCCCACTTGAAGACGAACCACCGCCAGACGATGGACCCCCTGCTGTTTTTCTTGGGAACTAATTATTCCTTCATTTGTTACCAGATTCGCACCTTCTTTCTCTCGTATTACCGCTAGCATCACAGCTAACGTTAGCCATGCTGCTACCTCTCTGCTCGGGGAGGGCGTATACGTATGTGACATATGATGTGACAGTATGGCGTGACAGTATGACGTAAAACAGTATGTGACGTGTGTTAGAAAGTGCGCTTGCTGTCTGTGAGAAGCAGAGACAGGAAAGTGCGAGGAGAGCATGTAGTGTAATGCTCGCAGCTAAAAGCAACTGCGTGAGAACTAGGGATGTCCCGATCCGATATTTGGATCGGATCGGCTGCCGATATTTGCCAAAAATTGCGTATCGGCAAGGCATGGGAAAATGCCGATCCAGATCCAGTTTAAAAAAAAAACTCCGGTCCGTGTTTTCCAACGCACAGATTTAAATAATACATTGCACTTTTCTGCTGCTCCGTAATTTCCGTTCCGCATTTTCCAGCACACCTTCAACACATCCACAGGTCTGTGGAGTCTCACGCCGTTGCTTTTAGCTGCTGGCATTACATGACAGGCTCTTCTCACTCTTTCCTGTGTCTCCTTCTCACAGACAGCAAGCGCACCTTCTTACACACGTCACATACTGTCACGTCATACGTCACATACATATACGTCCTCCCGGAGCAGAGAGGTAGCAGCATGGCTAACGTTAGCTATGATGCTAGCGCAGCCGTGCGAGCAACGCTCCCTCTAAAGGTGCTCGCCTGTGCAATTGCGCACTGTTTAAGCGTCCTCTGCGCATAGTAAATCTATGCCACGCACAAAATCAAAAAAAAAAAAAAAGCGCAAAACAATTTTCGACACACGGACACGACAGAGAAAACAGTTTTCGTCATCATTGTTCAAATATTGTGACGTCTGTCGAGACGCTTATCTCCATTCGGTGCCACACGCCCACACCATCAAAATGCCGAGGTAAAAATTTCCACATCAACACCGTATGAAAAAATTTGTGCATTTTTTTAGTTGTGATTTCCTTCTCTGCATTAAAGTTTAAAAGTAGCATATATTAATGCAGTATGAAGAAGAATGTTTTAATGTAGACATGCAAGCCTTGAAAGAAAATTTTGAAAATCAAGACTACATTTCCTGCAAATGGGTGCATTTCTACCCTATATTTTAACTTTAGATTTATTCTCATATCAAACTCTTTTGGTTGTCTTTTTGACACTTACATCCGGCGCTCCCCTCGACACCCTGGATTATAAATAATGTAAATAATTCAATGTGATTATCTTGTGTGATGACTGTATTATGATGATAGTATATATCTGATAGTATATATCTGTATCATGAATCAATTTAAGTGGACCCCGACTTAAACAAGTTGAAAAACTTATTCGGGTGTTACCATTTAGTGGTCAATTGTACGGAATATGTACTTCACTGTGCAACCTACTAATACAAGTCTCAATCAATCAAAACACATAGAATCATCATACTGCTGTGATTATATGCATCAAGTGTTCATTCAAGGCTAAGGCAAAATATCGAGATATATATTGTGTATCGCAATATGGCCTTAAAATATCGCAATATTAAAAAAAGGCCATATCGCCCAGCCCTAGTTCAATGATGCCATTTCTGTTTGTCATGTATAATTTTGTGTTTATCCTTGAATAAACAGGTCAGTTTCTTGTTACCAACCATTGTGTATTATTCAAACTCCCCTAATTCAGCTGGCTAGTTGTTATCAAGAGTACTAAAACCCTTTAACATGATTCTGACAACTAAGTAGGCTAAATAACTTTAAACTTTAATACATGCTCGGATAGGTCGGTATCGGATCGGAAATGCAAAAACAATATCGGTATCGGATCGGAAGTGCAAAAACCTGGATCGGGACATCCCTAGTGAGAACATATACTCGATATCACGATATAGTCATTTTCTATATCGCAAAGACACAACCCCGCGATATATCGCGTATATCGCCCAGCCCTCCACCACAGCACACTTGCCTCTTCACAATAATAGCCCATCCGGTCTGACTGTGCTAACAAAATGAAGATTTAAAAAAAGTACCTTGTACAATCATTATGTATTTCAGCACTTATTGATACATTTACAAAATGATTAGGCTTTGACCTAAAAGACTGGTCAAAATTGTCCAAAGGTGTATTGCACCAACCAATAAATGTGAAGATTTTTGCATTTAATTAAGACACATTATTAAATTTTAGTTGACACAAAAAGCACATACTCTATCGTGGTAAAATAACTGTTGAAACGGTAAAAACAGAACTAAAAACGGAAAAACTGAATTGTATTGTTTTTTTTATATTGCTATTTAAATGTATTGTTATTGCTATTATTTTTGTTTTACTTGTTGTGGTGTATGAATTACTAAATTTATATCCAGGTTTTTTTTTTTAACTATATATGAAGTTGAGCTTTTGTGGTACAATAAATACTCATCTTTTCAAATGAATGAATAATTGTGTAATTAATCGTGATTACAATATCAATCAAAATAATCGCGCCATAATTGTCTAGCCCTAGACTGCATATACAGTATTGGTATGGCGGCATTGTCTCAAATGTATAGCTTTTTCTAAAATATGCTGGTAGGGTTTCCCCTAAACTGCCAAGATACCTGTGGCGGTGGGGGCGTGGTCACCATGACATCATAGAGTTATTTGCAATGATATTATTTTCTTTAAAAAGGCTCAAAAAATATATACAGTACATATGTTTAAAACAAGTCTGTTATTAGTATTAACATTGTTTTATTGTTTTGCCATATTTTCAATTGTTGCTGCATTTTTTTACAATGTACTTTGTTGAGATTTTTTTCAAGTGTTGACAGACTTAATGAGTTTTTTTTTATTAAAAACAACTAACAAACAAATCTAGCATCTTCTTCAGGTTTTATTATAGAATGTACTCATGTTTAAAGACTATTCTTCTGTCCCTCGATATCCCTGACGAAGGTAGAAAGCTGCAGCGAGCTTGTCAAGTTTTCGGTACATCACTTGTCAATAGTGTGTAACTAATAGGCTGTATATATCAATTCATACTGTAACAACCAGCTAATGTTTGTTTTATGTTAGTGTGGTTGGGATTTGAAGTCAGTTGTTTCCATGTGTGCAAACACACTGTTCGTGCCTGAAAGGTGAACGAGGAAGTGTTGTGTGTCCAGGGAAGTGCGGTCTCACGAGACGAAAGTGTTTGCACGGGAGGTAAAACCGGATGGAATTATTCCGTTTGTTATTGTAAGATTAATAAGAAAAGTTAAAAATAGCATCAGACTTTGTGTCATTTCTTCTCGGCGCTACAATACATGATATTACATTTTTACAGCACCCCTACGGTTTACACTTATGCTAAGTTTGGGGACCGGAACACAGCGTTTTCATGTGACATCACCATTCCGGAAGTCAGCCATGTTGAAGACTGTGCTGGGCAAAACAGTAAATGGGTATACTTGTATAGCGCTTTTCTACCTTCAAGGTACTCAAAGCACTTTGACACTATTTCCATGGAACCACATATTACTACGATATTCCTAAGGTCATTGTAAAGCAGGAAAACTTAACCGAGCAACTGTCGACAGAAAGGCAAAACCTGTGGCTGGCTTGAGTCACTCGAGCTGGATGTACCGTATTTTCCGCACTATAAGGCGCACCTAAAAACCACAAATTTTCTCAAAAGCTGACAGTGCGCCTTATAACCCGGTGCGCTTTATATATGGATAAATATTAAGATTCATTTTCATAAAGTTTCGGTCTCGCAACTTCGGTAAACAGCCGCCATCTTTTTTCCCGGTAGAACAGGAAGCGCTTCTTCTTTTACGCAAGCAACCGCCAAGGTAAGCACCCGCCCCCATAGAACAGGAAGCGCTTCTTCTTCTACTGTAAGCAACCACCCTCCCGCGTAGAAGAAGAAAAAGCGCGCGGATATTATCATTTCCTTTTTGTGTTTACATCTGTAAAGACCACAAAATGGCTCCTACAAAGCGACAGGGATCCGGTTCATGAAAAGACGCAATCTCTCCATCCGCACACGGATTATATTTCACAGCAACTGATATTCCTGTGAACCGCACTGTGGATACAACGGGAGCACGTACGGTGAATATTCGCACCACAGGGAATGAGAAGTCATCCTTCACTGTTGTTCTAGCTTGCCATGCTAATGGCCAGAAACTTCCACCCATGGTGATATTCAAAAGGAAGACCTTGCCAAAAGAGACCTTTCCAGCCGGCGTCATCATAAAAGCTAACTCGAAGGGATGGATGAAGAAAAGATGAGCGAGTGGTTAAGGTAAGTTTAAGTTTACGCGAAGAGGCCGGGTGGCTTTTTTCACGCAGCTTCGTCCATGTTGATATACGATTCCATGCGCGCCCACATCACGCTGGTTTTAATATATTATTAAAGTTTGACTGACCTATTTGACTGTTTTTTTGACATTCCTTTAGCGCAGTTAGATGCGGCTTACAACACGGGGGGCGGCTTATAGGTGGACAAAGTTTTGAAATATGCCGTTCATTGAAGGCGCGGCTTATAACCCAGGGCGCCTTATGGTGCGGAAAATACGGTACTCCCGATCCAGCAAAACGACACTATAAAGTTTGCTCTGATCATTTTGTAACAAGTAATGCGCTTTGAATTATGTTGTTTTCCTTGTCGATGAAAAAGGCTGTTAGTCTTATGGAAGTGTCCAGTAAGATTTTTCTTGTGTAACTGTTGTGCTGTGCATCTTCACGCTCACTTTAATTGCATATAACAATGCAGCAACATGTGAACATATTTCACAAATGGCTGCCATGCACGTACAGTGTCCTGATAAGACACTAACGGTCTTACCCATTGCACCAAACATGGATCAGTGGATCTCTGTGAGTGACGAACACGAGCAATAAGCACACATTTATTTTCCTTTGTAGCCAGATTAATTTCCTGTACCCATTCATACACAAAGTAACTGTACGCTTCCAGCGACTTGTAGTCCTTGAGCTCATCCAGAGTATAGGCCAGGGGTCGGCAACGTTTACCAGTCAAAGAGCCATTTTGACCAGTTTCACAAATTAAAGGAAACAATGGGAGCCACAAAAATCTTTTGAAATTTAAAATGAAATAACACTGCATACAAAGTTTTTTTTCTTGCTTTGTGCTATGTATAAACGAAGGGTCTCAGACACGCGGCCCACACCTTAATATGAAAATTGAATCTTAATGCCGCCCGCGGGTTTTATATGAATGGCGCTTGACAGCGTCATACTTGTCAACCCTCCCAATTTTTCCGGCAGACTACGGATTTCAAGGCAACTGTTCTCTCGAACGTCCCGTGAATGGTACAACATTTGGCGCCCACAACAACCAGCGTGCCGGCCCAACCACACGTTGTATAGGGCTTCTGCTTGCTCACGTAAGTGACAGCAACGCATACTTGGTCAACAACCACACAGGTTACACTGACGGTGGAGGTATAAAAAACTTTAACACTCTTACTAATAATGCGCCACACTGTGAACCCACACCAAACAAGAATGACAAACACACTTCGGGAGAACATCTGCACCGTAACACAACATAAACACAACAGAACAAATACCCAGAATCCCATTCAGCCCTAACTCTTCCGGGCTACATTATACACCCCCGCTAGCAAACCCCGCCCATCTCAACCGACGCACAGAGGGGGGGGGGTGATGTGTGAAAGAGCAGGGTTGGGGTGGGGGCGGGGTTTGGTGGTCAGGGGGGGTGTATAATGTAGCCCGGAAAAGTCAGGGCTGCATGGGATTCTGGGTATTTGTTCTGTTGTGTTTATGTTGTGTTAAGGTGCAGATGTTCTCCCGAAATGTGTTCGTCATTCTTGTTTGGTTTTGGTTCAAAGTGTGGCGCATTATAAATAAGAGTGTTAAAGTTGTTTTATATGGCCACCGTCAGTGTAACCTGTGTGGCTGTTGACCAAGTATGCTTGCTGTCACTTATGTGTGCAAGCAGAAGATGCATATAACAAGAGGCTGGGCTGGCACGCTGTTAATACAAATTGCAAAGGGTGCTAAATGCTGTACCATCATGGCACACCCTTATTATTATTGTATGGGTGAAAATCGGAGAATATTAATCCCGGGAGTTTTCTGCGAGAGGCACTGAAATCCGTAAGTCTCCCGGGAAAATCGGGGGGGTCGGCAAGTATGCAGCTGAGCCGCATCAGAGTGATCAAAGAGCCGCATGCGGCTCCGGAGCCGCGGGTTGCCGACCCCTGGTATAGGCACTTACATTGTTCACCAAACAGTTGACGATGTCCGGGTAACTTATATCAGGGTTAGATTCCAAAAAGGGCTGGGCGATATATCGAATAAACTCGATATATTGCGGGTTTGTCTCTGTGCGATATAGAAAATGACTATATCGTGAGTATTCGAGTATACGTTCTCACGCACTTGTTTGTAGCTGCGGGCATTACACTGCAGGCTTTTCTCACTCTTTCTTGCCTCTCCTTCTCACAGAGAGATAAAACAAGCGCACCTTCTTACATACGTCAGAAACTGTCGCGCGTGCGACGTCATACGCCCTCGCGGAGCAGAGAGGTAGCAGAGAGGATCGTACCATAGGTAAAGTTAGCTGTGGTAGCTTACTTCTGTGGCAGGTTGTGCGAGTGGTAATACGAGAGAAAGAAGGTGCGAATCTGGTAACAAATGGAGGAAGATGGATTCATCCCTAAGACAAACATTCATCGTCTGGCGGTGGTTTGGCTTTAAGCGGGAATATGTTGAACAGACAACCGTAATATGTCAAGTATGCGGCAAAAGCGCAGCTACAAAAAGTAGCAGCACTACTACTTTGTAGCATCATTTGAAAAGTCCCCTGCTAAAGAATGAAGAGTGCTTGAAACTCTGCATGTCAACATCTCGGCCATTGCCACACCCAGCGAAGGACATACACTATTTGATTTCCTATTATGTAGCTAATTTTTATTTGACAGTTATTGAAATATCTTGTGTGACATCATGCACAAAAGATCACTTTGTTTTAAACTATTGTAGTGGCGTTCTGTACAAAAAGTGCACTTTAATTTAGTGTTGGTTGTTGGTATGTCATCTTAGTGACATCATGCACAAAAGTGCACTAATAGCTTGTTTTAAAATGTCTTTGACAATCTTGCACTTTCTGTTTTGAAATGACATGAATGTTTGTGGCATTGCTTAACAACTTTTTAATAAATACAGTTTTGGTCAATTGACTTAGTTGTGATTTCCCTCTCTGCATGAACGTTTAAAATTAGCATATATTAATGCAGTATGAACAAGAAGGTTTTAATGTAGACACCTAGAATCATCATACTGGTGTGATTATATGCATCAAGTGTTAATTCAAGGCTAAGGCAAAATATCGAGATATATCTTGTGTATTGTGACATGGCCTAAAAATCTACCAAGTACAGGAGCGTATCTAGTCGATACTATGATTACGTCGATATTTTTTGTCATCACAACATCTTTCGTTTTTTTATATTATGTTTGTAAACTCAGAAAATACATCCTTGGACACATGAGGACTTTGAATATGACCAATGTATGATCCTCTAATGACTTGGTATCGGATTGATACCCAAATTTGTGGTATCATCCAAAACTAATGTAAAACATCCAAATAGAAGAAGAATAAGTGATTAGTAGGGATTATGTTCGTTAAGAAATTATCGAGTTCGAGCCCATTATCGAATCCTCTTATCGAACCGATTCCTTATCGAATCCAGATAGGTTGTTGTGTGTGCACCGAGTTCCAAAAGCCATAGATGTTATATGACTGGGCCGGCACGCTGTTTATATGGAGGAAAAGCGGACGTTACTGAGGACAGCATGCGGCCGTTATAGGGTGAAGGTTTCAGGTGAGAGAGGACGCTAAAGGCACGCCCACAGTGAGCATATAGTGCTGCTATGTGCGTTGTAAATAAAAAATTGCCGACAAACACATCACCAACATGGACGAGGTGCCGCTCACTTTCCACATCAAGCACACTGGAGAAGAAGGGGACCAGCACGGTAGAGAATCGATACGCACAACAGGGCAAGAGAAGTCGGCTTTTACTGTTGTGCTAGCTTGCTATGCTAATGGACAACGAGACTGACTTTGAAAATGACGAGAGGGAATCTGGTGTGTTTGATGGAGAACTTGCACAGCTGTTCATTTCGGACACAGAAGATGAGGACTTTGATAAATTTGTGGATGAGGTTTGATCAAAAAATAATGTGAGTACATTGATAAATACTTCAATAAAGTACAACCGAACTCAGCTTTGCTCCTGCTGACTTTTTAAAACAGCGTCCATGCATGCTAGCGTATGTTTTAAAGTAGCGTATGTTTTAAGCTAGCATATGATTTAAGATAGCGTATGTTTTAAGCTAGCGTATGTTTAACCATGCCTGCGTCCAAAAATACGCTGCGCCTTATTTATGCATTAAATACAGAAATAGCACCCGTAAGTGACACGGCGCCTTTTAATACGGTGAGCCCTATGGCCGCGAAAATACGTTATAGTGGCTTCGATAACGGGAACCGGTTCTCAAAAAGGGATTTGAATCCATGGAATCAGTTCTTTTCTTATCGAACAATCGGGAGAACCGGTTTTGAACATCATTCCTAGTGATTAGTACATTTTAATAGAAGTGTTAAAAGAGAAAGTAAGCAGATATTAACAGTAAATGAACAAGTAGATTAATAATTCATTTTCTACCACTTGTCCTTAATAATGTTGACAAAATAATAGAATGGAAAATGACAATTTGTTACTGCATACGTCAGCAGACTAATTAGGAGCCTTTGTTTGTTTACTTACTACTAAAAGACAAATTGTCTAATATGTTCACTATTTTATTAAAGGACACACTTGCAATAAGAAACATATGTTTAATGTACCCTAAGATTTTTTGTTAAAATAAAGCTAATAATGCAATTTTTTTGTGGTCCCCCTTATTAAATGTGTTGGAATGATGAGGAGATCATGTCATTTATTGAACACCAATGCTCTGCTTTTATTGTATCATTCATTTATTATGTCATATCTAAACTATTGTGTTGAAGTCTGGGGAAATTGTTATAAATCCCATCTACAGCCTTTAGTCACTCTGCAGAAAAAGGCCATTAGGATTGTGTCCAATGTTCACTACTTACATCATTCAAATCCACTATTCATGGAGTTAAAGCAACTTAAACTGCACGATGTGATCAATTTTAAAACTGCTCAAATTATGTTTAGGGCATCCCAAAACTCTCTACCATCCAATATACAAAACCTATTCCAGGATAGAGATGCTCATCATAGTTACAGTCTAAGAGGAAACAACAAATTATATTTGCCTAAATTTAGAACAACTTTAAAATCAATGTGCATTTCAGTGCGTGGAGTCAGTCTGTGGAACAACTTAGGGGACGAGTTAAAAACCTGTTCTAACATGATTACCGTATTTTCCGCACTATAAGGCGCATCGGATTATAAGGCGCACCTTCAATGAATGGCATATTTCAAAACTTTGTTCATATATAAGGCGCACCGGATTATAAGGCGCACCTATGTCAACAAAACAGTCAGATAGGTCAGTCAAACTTTATTAATAGATAACAAACCAGCGTTCTGACAACTCCGTTCACTCCCAAAATGAATAAACAGCTGATTTACTCGTGTTACGTAAATCAAACGTGCAATCACAATATAGTAACACGTGAAATAGTGCAGAGCAATAACAATATATCAATAACTCAACGTTGCTCAAACGTTAATGTCACACAACACAACACACTAAATAAAAATGTAAAGCTCACTTTATGAAGTTATAGCTCATTCACAAATCCCTCGAATTCTTCTTCTTCAGTGTCCGAATTAAACAGTTGAGCGAATACGGCATCCAACATGGCCGGCTCCGTCTCGTCGAAGTCGTCATTAATGGAGTCAGTGTCGTTGCCGTTTATTAGTTCAGTGACAATTCCTGCCTTCCTGAAAGCTCGGACCACAGATGAGACTGAATCAGCCCAGGCATTTACGATCCACTGGCAGATAGTGGCGTATGTCGTCTGGCGCTGTCTCCCTGTCTTGGTGAACGTCACGTGTGTTCGCCTTCTGTCATCCACTGTTCCCACGCAGTTAGCAGTCTAGCGCGGTAGCCCTGAGAAGCGTTGTTGTATGCTGGCAGTTAGAATGTGGTTATGAGCACGCTGTGAGTAAACGTTGAGAACTCAGTTAACACGCCTCGTCTGCATTATTTATAATTAGACAGACAACACACTTAATAGGAGCCATTTTGGGGTCTTTACATAAACACACAAATGGAAATGAAACGTCACATATCCCAGCATGCACCGCGCGCTTCTTCTTCTTCTACGGGGAAAAAAGATGGCGGCTGTTTACCGTAGTTGCGAGACCGAAACTTTATGAAAATTAATATTAATATTAACCCATATATAAGGCGCACCGGATTATAAGGCGCACTGTCAGCTTTTGAGAAAATTTGTGGTTTTTAGGTGCGCCTTATAGTGCGGAAAATACGGTACATTTAAAAGACTGTTTAAAAAAGAAGTACTGAAGAAGTACGAAGAGGAAAGAGAGTGATGCCCTCAGCACAGAGCGATGGGAGAGAGGTGTATGGTCAGAGAGTGTTTGGGCCTGTGTGTGTGTGTATGTGTGTGTGTATGTGTGTGTGTGTGTGTGTGTGTGTTTTGTCTCGTCTTGTCTTGTTTTATAGTAACAGTGGTACTATTGTATTGTTAGTGTACAGGAGCTTTTCTTGTTTTTGTTTGTATAGTATTGTTCTTGTATTATATTGTTTATGTTAAATGTGGAATGAGTGAGAGGGGTTAGGATATTATAAGCATCTGCTTCATCCAACCCCTTTTCAAGCCTTGCATAAATGTCCCTGCCAAAATGTTTAAAAAAAAAAAAAAAGTGTGTGTTGTACTGTGCAGGTTTGAAATAAATAATTCAATCAAAATCAATCAATCATTTAGAAAAGTATCGAAAAGTACCGAAATAATTTTTAAATATTGGTATCGTGACAACACTAGTACACCCCCATTTTTAAACATTTGCCTTTGCTTTATACGAATATAACAAGAGCCAATAAAAAAAACTAACAAGACGTGTGGCTCATGGGCCACACTTTGGTCACCACTGGTGTAACCGAATCTAAGTTTTGCAACAACATACCAGGCAGGACTCGGCGAGTCTGAGCGTCTGTCATACTTAAGACTAGGGCTGCAACAACTAATCGATTCAATCGATTTAAATCGATTATAAAAATAGTTGGCGATTAATTTAGTCATCTATTCGTTGGATGTATGCTATGCGCATGCGCAGAGGCTACGTTCTTTTTTTTTTGTTTAACCTTTATTTATAAACTGCAACATTTCAAAACAGCTGAGAAACAATCAAAATAATAGGGGTATAACGGTACTTGTATTTGTATTGAACCGTTTCGGTACGGTTCGCAGCTGAGTGTGAAGCGACTGGGATGAGAATCAGCACCTCCAAGTCCGAGTCCATGGTTCTCGCCCGGAAAAGGGTGGAGTGCCATCTCCGGGTTGGGGAGGAGATCTTGCCCCAAGTGGAGGAGTTTAAGTACCTCGGAGTCTTGTTCACGAGTGAGGGAAGAGTGGATCGTGAGATCAACAGGCGGATCGGTGCGGCGTCTTCAGTAATGCGGACGCTGTATCGATCCGTTGTGGTGAAGAAGGAGCTGAGCCGGAAGGCAAAGCTCTCAATTTACCGGTCGATCTACGTTCCCATCCTCACCTATGGTCACGAAAGGACAAGATCACAGGTACAAGCGGCTGAAATGAGTTTCCTCCGCCGGGTGGCGGGGCTCTCCCTTAGAGATAGGGTGAGAAGCTCTGTCATCCGGGGGGAGCTCAAAGTAAAGCCGCTGCTCCTCCACATCGACAGGAGCCAGATGAGGTGGTTCGGGCATCTGGTCAGGATGACACCCGAGCGCCTCCCTAGGGAGGTGTTTAGGGCACGTCCGACCGGTAGGAGGCCACGGGGAAGACCCAGGACACGTTGGGAAGACTATGTTTCCCGGCTGGCCTGGGAACGCCTCGGGATCCCCCAGGAGGAGCTGGACGAAGTGGCTGGGGAGAGGGAAGTCTGGGCTTCCCTGCTTAGGTTGCTGCCCCCGCGACCCGACCTCGGATAAGCGGAAGAAGATAGATGGATGGATGGATGGAAGTTGAAAGAACATGGCGCCAGTATGCTGTATTTTTTCCATAAAATACTGGAAAGGATAGATATGTAGTTTGTCTCTTTTATCCGATTATTAATCGAAGTAATAATCAACAGATTAATCGATTATCAAATGAATCGTTAGTTGCAGCCCGTATCTCCTAAGTTAAGACATAGGAACTTTGCCAACGACAACATTAAAAAGCGGCCATTTCTTAATGTGGGGCATATTGGGAATGATAAAACGCAGACCACGTGTTATGCTAGCTATCTACTTGCAATTGAACGTTAAGTAATTATCGTTACGCCCGGCAGTGCTTTCCTGTATAGTCGTATTTCGAGAGTAAACGATGAAGCTGCGGTGACAACGCCGACAAACACCCGCTCTTCTTCATCATTTCCTGTCAACCACGTTGAAGTCCAGCAGAACATTTTTCTAGAAGCCGCAGTTGCAACGTGTTCTTCCTGACTAGCTAGCTCGCTAGCGAGCATGAGCAGCGTACAGTTGGCCGGTATGGAAATAAAAATGCTCACCTGGTACTCCATCCCCGGTATGTGAGGAGCTGCCTTGGTGCTATAGTGCTGGACTGAAAGGCCCACTCGGCTGCAAGACAAAACCCGCTTTCCGAGCCGCGCTGCGAGCACGGAGCCCGATTGCCACAAGCGCGACATGCACACCATCATCCGGCGCCGACCTGTCATAGGAAGTTGCAACCAAATATGGTGACAGCGACAGGAAGCCGCAACCAAATATGGTGTTTATGTCGTCACTGCAATTTTTTTTAAACTCTAAGAAAAATTAAATACAAAGTCATTATTTCGTGTAATTTGGGTTGTCATAAAAGCATGGATTCAGGTTTCATGTTTAATTACTTAAATACTACAAGTGACCTTTCATTTTTAGGCACAATTGAACGTACACGATCCCTGCAAGAGTCGGCACACAAAAAATGCATATATTTCAAAATTATAAAAATATGAATAATAATATAAAAACGTAATTAATTTAATATAAATAATACAACATAAAGTAAAGAAAAAATTAACTGTTTTAATATATATTTTAACTATATTATTGTACTTGTTCAAATTATTTAATCATCATCATCATCATCATTTCTGTTTATTCCTTTCATGAAAATGCATATATACAAGCCACGTACAGTTCACACTTTCATTGTTTTTTTGTTTCTTATACATTTCCATGATCAGAAAGGAGCAGATGGAATAATATTTCTTATATTTATCTGTCTCTTAATAATAAAAACATTAGCAATATATTTCAAATGTATTATACAATTTAGTTGTCAGTAATTATTTTTTACATTAGATCATATGTTTACTATATCAACAAATCCTAATATTATAATAGTAAATTATACTGTAACACACCTTTACCATCACCACCGTATGTACTATATTTAAGGCATGGTCCTGTAAAATCCAAACCAGACAACTAAAAAATAAAACTATTTCCACGTCTTAGGCCGCATACATACATATTTTTCTTTAATTTATAATATCCTACTCTCTGTATTCTGCCATGGGTACAATGCGATGGATTCCCAACAATTAGGCGACATTTGCATTAATTAAAGATGACCATAAGTAATATTTATTAAAAAATATTTATAAGGGACAAGCGGTAGGAAATGGATGGATGGATAGAATGCGACGTTCCCGCGTGTTGTTATTCCTCCGAGTTACCAGGGGGCGCATTCTGTTTTAGACACTTGATTTGATGCCTTCACGTACCTACTTTTTGTCAGTTATTATAAATTCGGGTATTTCATGAGGCGGTAGACGGGTTAAAGTAATCACGCCAACGTTGTGTCAGTATATTTTGATTATTAATTTTTTAAACAATTGTTTTGGTTTAAATGACTACTTGTAGCAACAGCATTATTCGATGGACCGCTTAGATGACAACCTCCGTTAAAATACAAGAAGACTTATGGTTTTCAAAATTCCTGGTAGTTCTAAACGCACCATACGTGCTGCGTGGTTGAGTCGACACAGCAAAGATGCAGCGAGAAAAAACAAATAACTCAGGCGGGGCTGAAAAGTAACCTTACGTTTTTTTTACATTTTACTTATAATTGCATTGTATTTATTTACTATACTTTTGGGCTTGTTTCACGAGTGTATTGTTACCCAAATAACGAGTAAAATGTCTTCTCTTCAGGTCTGACCGGGAGGCTGCCATCATGTCCAAGTACTACGATGGAGTTGAATTTCCTTTTTGCGACGAATTCTCCAAATATGAAAAACTGGCAAAAATAGGACAAGGAACCTTTGGGTAAGTAAATGAACTCAGTGTAAATATTTTATATTTTAAAATGATGTTTACGTCAGAACTGCCACAATGTGGTGTGTTCGTGTGACTCACACTGCTAACTGCTAACTAGATGTAAACTGCAGCTACAAATAGCGGTTAACTTTGTCCACACCTGGAGAGTTAAACAACAATACATTATTAGTCTTTCTTATCAGGTAGGAAATCTGTTTCATCTATTAAATATTAGCCACTTAGGAAACAACATAACACATTGGTTTGTCTAACTAGTACTTTGGGGGGGTAGTACTACAATTTTGGATCACTCCCAGGTGCAGTATCGCCGATAACGAGTATTTTTTAATAATGTGGTACTTGAGTCCAGACCTAAACTAAAATACTGTCAACTTCATTGTATTTGTTTGTTTTTGTTTTTTTATATTCTGCTGTTGTACCACCTCCGATATCACAAAAAGCTTCCTAAATATACTCACAAAGACTGCCACGATGCAAGCTGAGCATAGAGACTAATACATTTTCTATAATGTGTTCGAGGGCTGGGCGATATGGCCTTTTATTAATATCTCGTTATTTTTAGGCCATGTCACGATACACGATATCTCGATATTTTGCTTTTGCCTTGAATTAACACTTGATGCATATAATCACAGCAGTATGATGATTCTATGTGTCTATATTAAAACATTCTTGTTCATACTGCATTAATATATGCTCATTTTAAACTTTCCTGCAGAGACGGAAATCACAATTAAGTCAATTTATTAAAACTGTATTTATGAAACAGTTATTAAGCAGTGGCAAAAACATTCATGTAATTTCAAAACAGAAAGAGCAAGATTGTCAGACATTTTAAAACAAGCTATTAGTGAACTTTTGTGCATGATGTTACTAAGATGACATATCAAAACAACGCTAAATTAAAGTGCACTTTTTGTACAGAATGCCACTACAATATTTTAAAACAAATAAAGTGCACTTTTGTGAATGATGTCACACAAGATATTTAAAAAACTGTAAAATAAAAATTAGCCTTGTTATAGGAAATCAAATAGTGTATGTCCTTCGCTATGTGGTAGGTTACTACGGACGTTATCTCCTTCTGTTGTTGACTATTTTTTGTTGATGTGGAAATGGAAGACGTCAGGCTGAATTGGGTCAGTGCTGGTTGATTCGGCATTTTGTTGGGTGTGGCACTGACCGGAGATGTTGACATGCAGAGTTTCAAGCACTCTTCACTCTCTAGCGGGTGACTTTTCAAATGATGCTACAATTTAGTAGTGCTGCTACTTTTTGTAGCAACGCTTTTGCCGCATACTTGACATATTGCGGTTGTATGTTCAACATCTTCCCGCTTGAAGCCAAACCACAGCCAGACAATGGACCCCGTGCTGTTTTTCTTGGGAATTAATTCTTCCTCTATTTGTTACCAGATTCCCATCTTTCTCTCTCTTGTATTACCACTCGCACGGCTCCGCTTGCACCACCTGCCACAGCTAACGTTACACATGCCGCTCCCTCTCTGCTCCGCGAGGGCGTATGACGTTGCCCGCGCGACAGTATGGGACGTATGTAAGAAGGTGTGCTCGTTTTATGTCTCTGTGAGAAGGAGAGACAAGAAAGAGTGAGAAAAGCCTGAAGTGTAAAGCCCGCAGCTAAAAGCAACTGCGTGAGAAAGTATACTCGAATACTCACGATATAGTCATTTTCTGTATTGCAATCCCGCAATATATCGAATATATTCAATATATCGCCCAGCCCTAATGTGTTCATACTTTCTGCATGCTCTTTGCTGTCATTTTAACGCTGGTGTCTCTGGTCTAGCATTATACATTTAAGTGAACCGATCCACACCATTTAAAGGGGAACTGCACTTTTTTTGGAATTTTGCCTATGGTTTACGATCATTATGAAAGACATGATGACGGATGTATTTTTCTTTAATGCATTCTAAATATTAAATAAATGTGATCAAAAGTCCGCTTACAGGGGAGCATATTGGTGCCGCTCTATGCTGCCTATTAAGCTCTTACAAACATCCAAACACCTCCATTAAGGTTTTATATACATGATGTAAGTACCGTATATATATAATGTAGTAACAAGCACATTTATAATAACAATTAATATTTGTGTATTTTGCTAATTTTGAGCATTGCGGCACATTAATTAAAAAAAATGCACAACAAATAATCACAGATTATTACTTATAGACATTAAGAGAGCCAACAAACATAAGAAAACATCACTTACTGTATAAGGTATGCTGTCATTAGGATGCCGACTGCCAGGATGTCTATATAGTCCCATGTAGATGAAGAATGACTCCTAATCCTCGCGAAGAAATGAGGGGTGGAACTAAGCGTCTTTTTGTGTTGTTCTCACCATTTCCGGGTCTAAATTGGCTGTCAAAGTGTACCAAGTTGTTGGAATACATCTTCGTCTTTCCACTATCCAGGTGAGAGGCATGATTTATGATCTACAATACAATTTGACGAGCAAGGAACTGAGGAAGCAGTTCATCAGTCGATCATGTCAACAGTCAGTATGTGTCCATGTACTAAATTACTCCAATTTCTCAAATAGTTTTTCTCCATATAAGCCTCCTATGGAAACACCTTAATCCAATCGTTTTCGGTTTTTGAAAAGTCGGACTAACTCAACAGGATTATGCGATTGGAAACCAAATATCTCGAGCGGGTGTGTGCGGCTGTAGAGGACTTTTGGTATCACGCATACGCCAGTCTCAACGCGGGATACATCCCGGAAGCAGATATCATTCAATAAAAACATAGCAACAATTGTAATGAAGAGGACTTTTTATTTGCTTCACAATTTAAAAGAACATAACATTTTGAAGTGCATCGATGGTAGAAAAAAAACAGATTTATTTAAAAAGGTAGCTAAGGAAAATGTAAAATCCTGCTTAATTTGGACTCCCAAACAAAATACGAATGAGATGCAAGATAGATGAAGCAGGTTTATTAAACGCAAATAGTAAAGCGTACACAAACCTCATGCTGTATTTGTGCACTCCCAACTGACTGGCAATAACTACGTGTTCTGCACAACTAGCAAGATAGTCCAGAACAATAGCAAACTTAATCTGAAAGAGTATCAGTCTTTTCCTTCAGGTTTAAAACTCCTTCCATCAGTCGACAGAGCCTTATGAATGAACTCTTAAGATATTAAAAAGTTTTGTTTCTATGATTCGTCATCCAAAAAACTATTTTCTTTGCTTGACACCTGCGTCCGCCCTGATACATTCTTGGTAGTAGCATCATGTTAGTAGCACAATTTAACCGCGCTAAAATGAAATAACATGACGTATGACCAATAGTCGCATTAAAGAAAGTGCATGGACATTTGGACTTCACGCGTAGGTGTGAAAATACAAAAAAACTAACCATTTGATAAGTCAGATTAATTTAGTGCATGGAAACGTAGTGAGTGGCACACAAGCTTGTGATCACGGCGCCACTATAAATATTTTGTCTGCGTTTGCGCTTATAATAACAATATCACTAATACTTGATTAATATTGAAGTCACAAATTATAAATGGGGTATTGTTGGCGGTTTTTGGGTGATTATTTATTGGGTTTTTGTGGGCGGAATAGAGGACCTCCCTTTGGCTCCGCTGTAAGCGGACTTTTACTTGCGTTTATTTATGAGTTGGGCAGCACGGTGGAAGAGGGGTTAGTGCATCTGCCTCACAGTACGAAGGTCCTGAGCAGTCCTGGGTTCAATCCCGGGCTCGGGATCTTTCTGTGTGGAGTTTGCATGTTCTTCCAGTGACTGCGTTGGTTCCCTCCGGGTACTCCGGCTTCCTCCCACCTCCAAAGACATGCACCTGGGGATAGGTTGATTGGCAACACGAAATTGGCCCTAGTGTGTGAATGTGAGTGTGAATGTTGTCTGTCTCTCTGTGTTGGCCCTGTGATGAGGTGGCGACTTGTCCAGGGTGTACACCGCCTTCCGCCCGATTGTAGCTGAGATAGGCTCCAGCGCTCCCCGCGACCCCGAAGGGATTAAGCGGTAGAAAATGGATGGATGGATATTTACGAGTTAGAATGCATTAAAAAAAGTTCAGCCGTTTCATAATAATTGTGAATGATACGCAACATTTTAACAAAAAGTGCCATTTGAGAAATGTGGTTCTCAGTGATCTTATTTTGTCCACACCTTCCCAAATAATACACACTAGCATTGGTGTTTGTTTTAACTAAACCTAACGGGTCGCGTCATCCCCTTAATGGGTAACAACCTTGAGTTTACTCAAGTCGACAATGAAATTAGAGTACCAAAATGTTATGTATTGTTTGTCTTGTTTAGTGCTCATAAGTTAAATAGCCACATCAGAGGTGCTTGACATTTGCAGTTCATTGGATCCCCGCACATTCTTGATTCAGTATTTGTGTGATGTTTTTATTAATTATTGGAATAGGCTCCAAAAAATAACACATGAATTACTTTACCTATTAATTATTGACATACCGGTAATTAAAGAATATTTCTGTTAGTTCTTTTCTCACTGGCACTCATCGAGGGAGGACGCTCCCTTTTCCTCTCCCTTATCTCTCCTGCTTGCTTCTTTGCCTTGTCTTGTTGTTAGTCTCGAGATGTATGTTGTAATATGTATATGTGCTTTGCTATGGAGGTTTTTGCCCACTCCAGACTGGGCCCCCTTGGGAGCCCAGTCTAGATTGTTGTTTTTTTTACTCATCCTTCCCCAGCGTTTACCTTTTTCCCATCTTTTAAGGGGCGCCTTGTGGCGACTCATCAGCGTTCCAGTTCTGTAACCCTGTACACTGTTTGTTTGTCTAATCTTGAACGGGTTTGTGATGAAAACAAAGTTTCGTTGTACTTGTGCAATGACAATAAAGACCTATCCTATCCTAGTTCAATTAGTTTTTTAGGAAAATAAAATGTAACGGGAATTAATTACTTTTTTAAAGTAATTTTTCTAACAATTTTCATAAGTATGTGATAGTACGGTATGATGGCAGTGCCTTGCAATGGCCCCCACCTCAGTTTTGTGAATGTGTATTCATATATTCTCTTGTCTTTCATAGGGAAGTGTTCAAAGCCAAACACAGACAAACTGGAAAGAAGGTTGCCCTGAAGAAAGTTTTAATGGAAAATGAAAAAGAAGGGGTAAGATGTCAACGAGTGCTTTCCCACTTCTGTTGAACTTGTTTGTTTTATCGTCGGTTGTCGTGCAAAAGCAATCTGAGCATGATCCAATCCAGTTTGTCATTACACACACCACGGCTATTGTGTGAAGAGTTTGACATGTTCACTATATGATTAGCCAGTTCTCTTATAGCAGTATAATCTTCGTTTTCAAGAGTCCCACTTCATACCCAGAGTCGAGCAAACTCCGCCATGAATGTCCGCAGCCAATCAGATCTTCTGAATTTGAGCGCACTGACGCTTTGTGTCATTTACATTTTTCTGTCATGGCGTCCCAACACTTATTATGAAATAAAGGAGCTGCTCTGCCTGCTGACAGTCTAAAGCAGAGAAATAAAGAGGCGGTGGTACGTATGGCCACTAAATGCCAGAAGAGACGAGGAAGTGGAGTATGCCATGCTGGTAAAGGAGATGATATATCTAAAAAAAAATGTCATCAGAAAAATGCAATGGTCTAGTTCGGCGCCTAGCCCCACTATTTTTGCACTCTGAAATCACCCGTCAGCACTGCACGAGGACGACAGTGGATGTCTCATTTAGAGTGTTGATGTGAAAAATGCATGCCTAGCAATGTGTTGTGTGACACCAGGGCATGGAGCAGAGTCTGTGCGTTAGGAATGGGAATTAATATGATTCTGCTTAACGATTCGGTTCTTTATTGATTCCCTTATCGATTCTTATTTGGCAAAAAAGAGAACAAAAAGGTGGATTAGCATCAATGTTGTTTAGTTTAGAGCTAACATTACCTTGCAAAGCCAACAGTAAGGTCTTAATAGGTACATAGTATAGACAAATAAATATAACAAATATTTTTCTGTAGAATTTTAACAAAATAAAACATTTGTGGAAATTACACAAGAATGTAACATTTTTAAAACTTTTAAGGATCATTGTCATCTCCCTAGACCAGTGGTTCTCAAATGGGGGTACGCGTACCCCTGGGGGTACTTGAAGGTATGCCAAGGGGTACGTGAGATTTTTTTTAAATATTCTAAAAATAGCAACAATTAAAAAATCCTTTATAAATATAAATAAAAACCTATCTTTTTTCCAAATAGTTCAAGAAAGACCACTACAAATGAGCAATATTTTTGCACTGTTATACAATATAATACATCTGAAACTGATGACATAGTGCTGTATTTTACTTCTTTATCTCTTTTTTTCAACCAAAAATGCTTTGCTCTGATTAGGGGGTGCTTGAATTAAAAAAAAATTCACAGGGGGTACATCACTGACAAAAGGTTGAGAACCACTGCCCTAGACAATATACAGGTAAAACTTAAAAAAAGAATATCAGTGCAGTGATCTAATGTGTTGTGACCTCTGGTGGGGAAGTTGATAAACTGGTGGAGTTTTGGAATATTTTTCCGGAGGTTACAGTGATTAAGATCCTCTGAGATAATAAAAGCAGCATCCGGGTATGAGTTCTAATGTCTAGAGATCTTGTTATGCAGTTCTTTGAGTGCCTTGGACTCGTTAGTAGGCGGGGCATGTACACTGTCATCAATAGAATACACTGCAGTTCCTTGGGTATATGAAATGGTCTGCACTTTATCGTAATAAACTCCACGTGTTCACAACTGCGATATTACCTTGTTGTCAGTGCTCCCATTTTTTTTTGACAAAAATCGCCATCCCTCCCCCGCGGGTCTTTCCGCAGTGCGCAGCCTTGCGGTCGGCTCTGAAGAGTGTGTAGCATGCCAGTGTTATAGCTTCATTGGGAGTCCTTTCTCTGAGCCACGTTTCACAGAAACACAGTACAGAGCCTCCGCGTAGCCATCCTACTGAGAAGGTTGTCCACTTTATTTCCAAGCGACTTGACGTGGGCAAAAAGTTTGCTAATCTGGTGTCAGAGTCTTCGCTCAGTGCCTCCTGCCTGCAACGCCTCCGTGTCGGTATCGGGGTGCCAAGCAAATCCCTGGCTGCAGCCCAGCCCTGCGTTGTTCCGGCCTGAAGATGTAGCTCCAGAAAGGAGTCGAACAGTTTGGTATTAAAATGTTCTTTGTGACTCATCTGACTAAGCAGTATCAGTGTAGTCCGATCGTACTTGACGTTACCCCTAACGTACCACACATAAATGAAAGAAAAGAAAACAATAACACGAATACTACAAAAAAACCTGACTCGAAGAAAAAAGAAAAAAATCTCTACAAAATTGCATTTGGATGTAAATATTGGGGTATTTTCTTCAGCAAATGTTATTTATGCAAGCAAATAACCTATGATTAATCATTTAAGAGTGATTTAAAATAATCACAGCCCTATTAGAAATACAAATTATCTTTCTTCTGTTTCTTGTTTTTGTGTTTTTTTTATGTCACAAGTAAAACTGGGGTTTTAGACGGAAGGGGGCGACTCGCACATAAAACACATAATTATTACACATCACACATTAGCATCTTGCATTCTATTCCTACCTATTAAACAAGCTGAAATGACAAACATTACCCCCTATTGTTTGTGAGTTAGACAGCGTTTGGCCAAATACCAAATTCAAGCAAGGGCATGTAAACAAAAATTTCTCATAAGTGTGGAGAGACCAAACTATTTTAACTCTGAAATGCAACTGGTTGAGTGCATGTAAACATATTGAGTGTGAGTGCAGAAGGGGGCTAGAGGAAGTCAATCAGAACAATGATCTTGAATGCACAATATTTTATTTTGGGCGTTTACTTAACAATTTTGCTCTCTCTTTGCTTTTGCAGTTTCCAATCACTGCGCTCAGAGAGATAAAGATCCTACAGCTGCTCAAACACGAGAATGTGGTAAACTTGATTGAGATCTGCAGAACCAAAGGTTGGTGACATCCAGCTCTGTGTATGTTGCTTTTTAGTACACCAAAGATTGTGTGTGCAATTTACTAATGAAAGTACACGTTAAAGGATTCAAGAAAGTATTGAAGACATGAAATGGCACGGAATTTAGTACCTGAGGTCCCAGATTTAGCCCAATGAATACCACCATAACAATAGTACTGTATGTACATAAAACTTTAAATAGATTACGTTATAATTAGCATCGTTGTTCTATGTTCATGTTGTTCCAAAGAGCATGGATAAATATTCTTTATATATTGTTATCGTAGTCCTGGACATTATGACTTAAAAATCAAATCTGAGATTTTCTTCACAAAAAAATGTGATTTACTATTCCTGGTCAGTGTATGTTTCGGTATTTGAGTTGTCTTTTCATAAATGGAAATTGCAAAACAAATAACAATTGGTTTACTTGAATTTTGTTTCAAAATACAAAAAAAGAAAATTAAAAAACAAAGCGATTTTCTTTTTTGGTGTTGAAAATCAATAACCTAATATAAAAAACAACATGCACCTGTGGATAGGTTGATTGGCAACACTAAATTGGCCCTATTGTGTGATTTATGTCTATCTGTATTGGCCCTGCGATGAAGTGGTTGTCCAGGGTGTACCATGCCTTCCGCTCGAGTGCAGTTGGGATAGGCTGCAGCACCCCCGTGACCCCGAAAGGGACAAGCGGGTTCATTTTCATTTTATAATTCATATAAGAAAAATGAGAATCCTGATGTTTTTTTTATAATCTGACACCAGAAGTTTTATTTTCAAATTAAAATCAGGGATACCGACACAGAAATCATTTTAGACATGGCACAACAAGGACTGACATCTACAGATATCTATAGGCACACATTGTACCAAAATGGAAGCAAAAAAGAATTTGATCACACAACATAGTACAGACTTTCTTCAAGGCCAGTCTGTTGTACTGTCTTTAAAATCACTACTTCCGGTTCCGGTGTCGGAATATGAAACCACATAAAATTTTGGTCTGTTTTTCACTTTCAGTTTCTGTTGATATGTGCGTAGATATTTCTGTAGAAGTCAGTACTTGTTGCGCCATGTCTAAAAAATTGGTGTGTAGGGCTCCAAAGACATGTTAGCCAGTAACAGGCACACCGTAGTAATCATCCTCGCTTTATAAACACAATGAGGATTTCTAAATGGGTGCTCCATTCATAACATAAGGCTATTCAGAGACATTATTGAATAGAGGGATGTGATTGGTTTTCTGCCGTTCTTAGGCTTTTATAAAGTGTTCACTCACTGGAACATGCCTTGCTTTTTCCTTGTGCTGGAGTACACTGGATTTGCGACTTAAGTTTTGAGAAATTAGGACTATATGATATGTCTTGCTACCCTCAGGCACAACTGCCATGTTTCCCAATCAAGGTGGGCATTCCTCAAGGGTGTCCTTTATCACCATATCTTAGCTGTGGAAATGTTAGCAATTTCTCTCCAAAAAGCAATAATTCCATCAAAAAATTTAACCTGTTTGACCTGGAAATCATAGTCAATTAGCAGATGACACAACTTTTTTCTTAAATATTAACAAATTCCAACTGCTATTGAAAATATTCAAGAAATCTCTAATGTAGCAGGACTTTACCTAAACCTTAAAAAATGGGAACTGTTCCCTATCTATGAATGTGCAAAAGAAAGTACTTACAATGTTCCTGTATAATCTAAGGTGAAATATTTAGGAATTAACCGATCAATAAAACAATGTAATACTCAGAAAACAAACATAGAAGATAAAACCAAAGATTGTCAAACTACGCTAAATATATGGAAACAAAGAGATTTGTCAATACTTGGACATATTTACTTAACCAAAATGGAAAGTTTCTCCAGATGTATTTATCATGCTTACTGTCACTCCATACCTATGGGGATAATTAAAAAACATACTTTTTTTTCAGTTCAGTTTATTTTGAACATGCATACGATACAATGTAATGCATCACATATTTCCAGTTTCATTACAGCACATCCAAAAAGGAGTAGGAAGAAGCTAGGCTTATTTAATCGTACCCCTTCTCATACCATAGCGATTGTATCCCATGATACAGTGAATAAATAAATAATATACCATCATAAGTAAACAAATATTAAATACATAAATAATCTTTATCTCAAAAGAAAAAAGAAAGGGTTCAAGATGTTCATCATAATTATTGTTCTGTGTACTTTGTGAACACTTGTTTGAACAGTCTCTTAAAATGATTCATATTCGTGCTTTGTTTGATTTCTTCGGTTAATCCATTCCATAATTTAATTCCACATACGAATATGTTAAAGGTTTTAAGTGTTGTACGAGCATACAAATGTTTTAAATTAGGTTTTCCTCTAAGTTTATATTTCTCCTCTTTTGTTGAGAAGAATTGTTGTACATTATTGGTTAGCAGGTTATAGTTTGCTTCGTACATAATTTTAGCTGTTTTCAAATGCACCAAATCGTTGAATTTCAATATTTGTGATTTGATAAATAAAGGGTTTGTATGTTGTCTTTTTTCAACATTATGTATTATTGTTTGTTTCCTGTCAGACTCTATTATTGTTGTTGTTTTTAAATGCCACCATATCTTTACGATTTTCTTTTCTGTCTTTGATCATCTGTTCTTGGATATCTGCAACATCTTTTTCTACACCGCTTTTTTTTTTCTTTCTTTTTTTCCTCACGTAATTTTACACCGGCCAGTGCTGTGTCCGCCTTTCTTGTAGATCACTTGTGTGGTCAGAAGTTTTTTAAAATATTTCCAACTCCTTCGTTTTTGTTGTTTAGCTTTGGGTTGTTGGGCAACGGCCTTGAGCTAGCATTTAGCTAGTTGGCTAGATAGCCCCCGGCTTTTCGCTGGGCATAGTTGAAGTTGAATATGTTAGCAAGGTGTCCTGTTGGTGTGATCACAATCGGTAGTCGGAAATTACAGTTTTTTGGTCAAAACTGTAGTGTCGGGAGCGGAGCTCTTCTAGTTTACGTCCTCCCTCAGAAACAGGAAGTGACGATTTTATTTCCCCTACTTTTATTAGGGGAAATAAGACTCATTATATAAAAAGGACAACATGGTGAAAGAATATAAATATGACTGTTCGTTTAAATGGTACCCTGAAATTGAATTGGCTGAAGTCATTTGATCTTATTAGAAAATGCTTTCCACACACACCTCATCGCATTCCAGAGGAGCAACAGATGTATTTTACACAGAAACAAATCGCTGTATTATGATTGCTGGATGCAGAAAAGTATTTGGTCAGTTGTGGATATTCTTGATGCACAAAGCAATTTACGTAATTATGAGCAATTCTGCAACAAATTTCAGTTTAATCCACCACTTTCTGAATTCAGACAATTGCACAAAGCATTCACAAAACAATTCTTATTTCTGGTTTAAAATTGTTTGCCGCACCGCCCATTATTAATTCCATAACTAATCTTACGCAATACTCCATTACCAGACAAATAATGCACAATTTTATTCGATCATGTCTTACAGTACATTTTTATCCAGGCAAACAAAACACTAATGATATTCTTACTAAGGCCATGTCCACACAAACACAGTTCCACAAACGCATATACCAGGTTAAAACGATCTCCGTCTACACAAGTGTAGTTTCAAAATTGTCTCTGTCTACACACAAACACATACACCTGCTGTCATGCACATTTTGTCCAATTAGAAGCCTGGAGAAGCTGTTATAATAATTATTTTGATATACCATGTACATTATCTTCACTGCACTTACACAGAGCCCTAGGAACATTATAAACACTTGTGGAATTATAACACGTTTAATCAGCAACATAGTGATATGTTACATATATGGTGAAGTGTCCATTATTTCAAAAATTAGCGCACAATAACAAGGAAACCTCTTGAATAGTGCGTGTGCCACTGCAAAACCTTTTCGGATGGCTATAAATTGCACTTTGTATAGAGTCATTTTACAAAAACTAAATAACCTTCTTTTGGGATTGCACATTATACAAATAAGTAAAATCCAGCAATGAAAGGAGTTTATAGTTTTAGTACCGGTAATTGGACAAACGTAGGGTTTTCCTCTCTATGGGCATCACACCTTTAGCGCTGTGCAGACTGACCGCTTTAGTGATCGTTCTCCATCCTGTTCCTTTCAAAGCATACTTGATACTTTATGTAAATGATTCCACCACAGTAAGCTGTTTTTTAGTGAGTGTTTGTTTGGTTTTGCAGTCTCGTTCGCCTTGTAAAGATTCAGATGCTGGAAAAGGTTTTTTGTGCGAGTGCTTTTTTTTTTTTTAATACACTTTGCAACATGCAGTCATTTGTCCATCCGTCCATCCATTTTCTACTGCTTGTCCCTTTTGGGATAGCGGGGGGTGCTGGAGCCTATTCCAGCTGCACTTGGGCGGAAGGCGGGGTACACCCTGACAAGTCGCCACCTCATTGCAGGGCCAACACAGATAGACAGATAGCCCGGGGATCGAACCCAGGACCTTCTTATTGTGAGGCACACACACTAACCCCTCTTCCAAGTCTGTCGCCGCAAATCCAAACCTCTGGCGACACCATTCTTTTAAACAAACTTGTCGCTTTCGTTTGCGTTGGCCATGTTGATGCTATGTGTGTGAATCTCAGCCTATATGTGCTTGGTTGATTTTTTTTGTTTCTCCTTTTTCTTGTAGCAACTCAGTATAATCGCTACAAAGGCAGCATCTACCTGGTGTTTGACTTTTGTGAGCACGACCTGGCCGGGCTGCTGAGCAACACCAATGTAAAGTTCACCCTGTCAGAGATCAAGAAGGTCATGCAAATGTTGCTCAATGGATTGTACTACATCCACCGAAATAAGGTAAGACAAATTTAACCACTGTACCTTAAACAGGGTATCTTATAAAGTCTTATATTCAACAATAAAGTCCTATATCCAACAATTTGAATTTAAGGCCTTAACATGTGTGAAAGTCTCCTAAAATCTCATAAAAGGTCTTAAAAAATCTGTTAACGTTACTTTTATTTAAAACAAGGTGTGGAGGTTGCCCTATAGTGGGTTCTTCGGTCTACCACACACTGCCGGAATTCAGGGTATAGCACTGTTTTATTTTCATAAATAGTGCGAGTGTTTTGCTTTCCAGCAAAATGTTTGTCTGCGCCTTGTGTCTCTCTTGCTCTCTCTGGCTCCCACTCCAACTCCAACAACATGTCTCATCCCGGCTGCTGCTAATAAAGACGACATGTGATTAGATAACAAGGTCCACCTGGGCCATCCACTCGCCTGTCGCTGTCTTCGAGGCCGGTCCTGGCACACTCCGTTCCGCGGCAGGCCCGCAGGCCACGCCTCCCTCCACGCATGGATCAAATTCAGTCTTGCTTTTAAATGTTCTGATTTTTAAGGTCGCTACAAACCCCGTTTCCATATGAGTTGGGAAATTGTGTTAGATGTAGATATAAACGGAATACAATGATTTGCAAATCCTTCTCAATCCATATTCAATTGAATGCACTACAAAGACAAGATATTTGATGTTCAAACTCATAAACATTTTTTTTTTTTGCAAATAATTAATTTAGAATTTCATGGCTGCAACACGTGCCAAAGTAGTTGGGAAAGGGCATGTTAACCACTCTGTTACATCACCTTTTCTTTTAACAACACTCAATAAACGATTGGGAACTGAGGAAACTAATTGTTGAAGCTTTGAAAATGGAATTCTTTCCCATTCTTGTTTTATGTAGAGCTTCAGTCGTTCAACAGTCCGGGGTCTCCGCTGTCGTATTTTACGCTTCATAATGCGCCACACATTTTCGATGGGAGACAGGTCTGGACTGTAGGCGGTCCAGGAAAGTACCTGCACTCTTTTTTTACGAAGGCACGCTGTTGTAACACGTGCTGAATGTGGCTTGGCATTGTCTTGCTGAAATAAGCAGGGGCGTCTATGAAAAAGACGGCGCTTAGATGGCAGCATATGTTGTTCCAAAACCTGTATGTACCTTTCAGCATTAATGGTGCCTTCACAGATGTGTAAGTTACCCATGCCTTGGGCACTAATGCACCCCCATACCATTACAGATGCTGGCTTTTGAACTTTGCGTCGATAACAGTCTGGATGGTTCGCTTCCCCTTTGGTCCGGATGACACGATGTTGAATATTTCCAAAAACAATTTGAAATGTGGACTCGTCAGACCACAGAACACTTTTCCACTTTACATGAGTCCATCTTAGATGATCTCGGGCCCAGAGAAGCCGGCGGCGTTTCTGGATGTTGTTGATAAATGGCTTTCGCTTTGCATAGCAGAGCTTTAATTTGCACTTACAGATGTAGCGACGAATTGTATTTAGTGACAGTGGTTTTCTGAAGTGTTCCTGAGCCCATGTGGTGATATCCTTTAGAGATTGATGTCGGTTTTTGATACAGTGCCGTCTAAAAGGATCGAAGGTCACAGTCATTCAATGTTGGTTTCCGGCCATGCCGCTTACGTGGAGTGATTTCTCCAGATTCTCTGAACCTTTTGATGATATTATGGACCGTAGATGTTGAAATCCCTAAATTTCTTGCAATTGCACTTTGAGAAACGTTGTTGTTAAACTGTTTGACTATTTGCTCACGCAGTTGTGGACAAAGGGGTGTACCTCGCCCCATCCTTTCTTGTGAAAGACTGAGCATTTTTTGGGAAGCTGTTTTTATACCCAATCATGGCACCCACCTGTTCCCAATTAGCCTGCACACCTGTGGGATGTTCCAAATAAGTGTTTGATGAGCATTCCTCAACTTTATCAGTATTTATTGCCACCTTTCCCAACTTCTTTGTCACGTGTTGCTGGCATCAAATTCTAAAGTTAATGATTATTTGCAAAAAAAAAAGAAGTTTATCAGTTTGAACATCAAATATGTTGTCTTTGTAGCATATTCAACTGAATATGGGTTGAAAACGATTTACAAATCATTGTATTCCGTTTATATTTACATCTAACACAATTTCCCAACTCATATGGAAACGGGGTTTGTATAACGTAACTACAAAATGGAACCAAAGTAGGCTAGCTGTGCTGTCCTGGTAAAAATGTATCACGCACCATCAACTAGCGTGCTGTGTGTGTGCAGCGGTATGGCGTTACAGCTTAGCATAGCAGCGGAGAAAACTTAACGAAAGCCCACAGCAAAGCTAAATTACTTGTATAAGATGGGTAAGTGCAACTTCAACAATTTGTGGCTCCAGAACTATCAAATTTAAAGCATGCTTTAAAGCTGGTGGATGGAAACGTATAAAGTGTTTAGGACCTGGATGTGGAGCCATGAAGGGGAGGAGGGGCGGGATCTGGAGTCGGAGCCTATCCCAGCTGCATTCAGGCGGAAGACTTGGGTACACCCTGGACAAGTTGCCACCTCATCACCGGGCCAACACAGATAGACAACATTTACACTCACATTCACATCTTGTCATGCTTAAATAAAAACGTGTCCTTGTTTATTAGCAGTATGTTTTCCAAAAGTCACAAAAACAGGTAAAAATGTATTCATGCATACCAGATCCAAAACAAGCTGAGCAAATTTTAATGTTATCCACATTATGCACATTCAAATTCTGTTTAAGGCTTGCCAGTCATAATACTTTTTATACAATCGCTCTGTCTGCACTTTTTTACAACTTTGTGTAGATACAGTAGGAGTACTGTAGATGTTTTTATCTGTTTACTGTATTCTGACAACCGCAAAAACACTGCAAAAGTTAACCATTTAGCTTAAGCAGAGATGCTAACAGTCGCTTTCACAAACTTGTTGTGCTTTCCTCGACCATTGCTGACGTTGGGACATAAAACACTTGATATGAAGCACACTGCACCTTTTGCATGAAAACAGTTCTATGGCAAATCTGAAAAATTACTGTTGTGATGTTTGCTAATGTTTTTTTTTCAATTAGTTTACAATAGAGAAGTTTCCGGTGTATTTAATTTAAGTATTTTGTTTACCAATGTGATTTGTAGCTGAGATAGGCTCCAGCGCCCCCCGCGACCCCGAAGGGAATAAGCGGTAGAAAATGGATGGATGGATGGAAGAGCAGTGAATGACTTTGTAGACTTATAATTTATTTTGGCCCTCCGGTTTTCTTTTATGTCTTTGTACCTTTGTCTGTATGGACGTGGTTAGTGCATGTGCCTCACAATACGAAGGTCCTGAGTTCAATCCCGGGCTCGGGAACTTTCTGTGTGGAGTTTGCATGTTCTCCCCATGACCACGTGGGTTCCCTCCGGGTACTCCTGCTTCCTCCCACCTCCAAAGACATGCACCTGGGGATAGGTTGATTGGCAACACTAAATTGGCCCTAGTGTGTGAATGTTGTCTGTCTATCTGTGTTGGCCCTGTAATGATGTGGCGACTTGTCCAGGGTGTACACCGCCTTCTGCCCGAAAGCATCTGAGATAGGCTCCAGCACCCCCCGCAACCCCAAAAGGGACAAGCGGTAGAAAATGGATGGATGGATGGATGGATGTGAAATGGTATTAAATTATTTTTTAACATGGTCTTTAAAAAGTCTTAAATTTGACTTGTTGAAACCTGCAGAGACCCTACTTAAGCACACACCGTATAA
This sequence comes from Nerophis lumbriciformis, assembly GCF_033978685.3. Lineage (NCBI taxonomy): Eukaryota > Metazoa > Chordata > Actinopteri > Syngnathiformes > Syngnathidae > Nerophis > Nerophis lumbriciformis. The sequence continues at coordinate 24,259,833 of NC_084567.2, read as the reverse complement.
AGAAAATCAAGAGGCACAAACACACATTGTACGTGCGCAGCATAGCAGACTGTAATGTGACCGCTCTGCCAAAATTACATTTTAAACGGGCTGATAATTGATATGCCAATTAAACGCATGCACATAAGCAAACATGCAGAATAACTAACTCTATAGCAGTTGTCTCTGTGTCAGCAGAGACAACTGCTATAAAAAAGCAAGACTGGAGTTTGCAAAAACCTACCTGAGGAAGCTAAAATCCTTCTGGGAGAATGTCCTGTCGACAGATGAGACTAAAGTGGAGCTTTTTAGTAAAGCACATCATCACACTGTTTACAGAAAACAAAATGAGGCCTTCAAAGAAAAGAACACCATCCCTACAGTCAAACATGGTGTAGGTTCACTGATGTTTTGGGTTTGCTTTGCTGCTCCTGGTCCCGGATGCCTTGACTGTGTGCATGGCATCATGAAATCTGAGGACTACCAAAGAATTTTGGGGCATAATGTAGGGCCCAGTGTCAGAAAGCTGGTTCTCTGTGAGAGGTTATGGTTCTTCCAGCAGGACAAAGACCCAAAGCATACTTCAAAAGGCACACAAAAATGGCTTAAGACAAAACGCTGGAGAGTTCTGAAGTGGCCATCAATGAGTCCAGATCTAAATCCTATAGAACATCTGTGGAGAGATCTGAAAACAGCAGTTGGGAGAAGGCACCCTTTAAATCTGAGAGACCTGAAGCAGTTTGCAAAAGAAGACTGGTCCAAAATTCCAGTAGCAAAGTGTAAGAAAGTCATGGTTACAGGAAGTGATTGATTTCAGTTATTTTTTCCAAATGGTGTGATACCAAATATTACGGTAGGTTGAGGGTGCCAATAATTTTGTCCTGTCCAATTTTGGAGTTTTGTGTAAAATAATATCAGATTTGGCTTTTTTTTTGTTTGTTTTTGTTTTTCTAATGCAAACAAAAGAAATAAACATGTGAATACCAAAGCATTTGTAATTTCAACAATTTTCTGATAGGGGTGGTGCATTATCTGACAAATGCAGGGGTGCCAATATTTTTGGCCATGACTGTATGCGATGAGCTGGCGATGTGTCCAGGATGTACCCCGCCTTCCGCCCATGTACAGCTGGGATAGGCTCCAGCATCCCCCGCAACCCTTAAGGGACAAGTGGTAGTAAATGGATGGATGTATGAACACTATTTTTATCTACATGGGCAAATCTGTGCAGTTACACCTTATGGCCATCAGATGCAATCTTGCACAACTTTCACATTTATTTTTCTTGATTTATGTTAAGTTCTATCATATTACTATTTTTTTATATTGCTTGTGTTTTTTTCATATGCACATTCAATTTCTACTTGAGGTACATGAAGCAGTTATCTACAATAATGTTGAATTAATTTTGGTTTAATAATGTTTAATTAATTTTGAATCTGTTACATTTTGTTTTTAAATAAAACTTTGATAAAAAATGGCATAATAGTAGTAAGTACTTTCTGACAATTTTGAGCACATTTTAAAATACTGCGATAATATTAACCGTAATAATTTTGGTCATGATAACCTTGATAATACATTTTTATACTGTCACATCCCTAGTGTGTGTGCCTTTCCAAATCATCTCCTACCAAGTGAATGTATCACAGGTGGACTCCAATTGAGCCGTATGAACATCTCAAGTATGATCAGTTATAACAGGATGCCCCTGAGCTCACTTTTGAGCTTAATGGCAACGGCTGTGAATACCCATGTACATGTGATTTCTGATTTTTTATTATTTTTATTAAGTTGCAAAATATGACAACAGAAAGTGGAATTTGCCTGATGTCACATAAGCCAAACGTGATTTATCAAACACACTTTTTCTAACATTAAAAAAACCTTCACACTTTTACAAATTAAAATTGAAGAAAATAAACATATTTAAACACTCAAAAAAAATTATATGGCTCTTAAGTAGCCAGACCAATATTATTATACAACATATTTAATCTGCAAAGAAAGTATAATGGGTGGCAATTTTTTATTTTTTTTAAACAAAAGTTGGTTATACACTAAACGTGTGAGTACTTTTTGAGCACATTCAACAATACTGTCATAATAATAACCGTGATAATTTTGGTGACAATAACCGTGATATGACATTTTTATATCGTTACATCCCTACTCATGAGTCACCTAAAATGTTAGATTAATGGTAGTTAAGATGCCCTAATAATTCATACATGATGGCATTTTATTTTTCAGAGTTATTATTCAGTAACCTGAACTGAGGTGTCAGTTCTTTTGCCGAACATGCAGAAATGTGTAGAAGATTAACTAATAGAAATGATTTGACTGAAATGCCAGAATAAGCTTGTGTGGTTGGATTCTCAAAAATGGTTTAATTCAACTTGTACTGGAAAACACCACAGAGAATACTTTCATTAAGACTTTCTCATACCGATTGACCATTTGGGTTCATCTTGTATCAGATCCTTCACAGAGACATGAAGGCAGCCAACGTGCTCATCACCAGAGACGGCGTACTCAAGCTAGCTGACTTTGGTTTGGCTCGAGCTTTTAGCCTGGCCAAAAACAGCCAGGGAAACCGCTACACCAACCGCGTGGTCACATTGTGGTACAGACCTCCCGAGCTGCTGCTTGGTAAGAAGTGCCAATAGGCCGAAAACTTAACAGATATTTGGCAATAGCACAAACATTCTACAAGTTGGTGGTGTTCAACAGAGCTGATCAGGCAATCACCTTGTTGTTTCTGTGGGATCTAGGTGAGCGAGATTACGGCCCCCCTATCGACTTGTGGGGAGCGGGTTGCATCATGGCAGAAATGTGGACAAGAAGTCCCATCATGCAAGGAAACACAGAGCAGCACCAGCTAACTCTCATTAGTCAGCTTTGTGGCTCCATCACTGCTGAGGTACGTATTGTCTTCCTCATTAGATATAATCAATACTTCATCATGTCTCCTCAAGGTGGTTATGTTCAAATCTATTGAAAGAAAGGGGCGGCTTACTTTCAATGACTAAAGCTCATTTTGTCTTTTCCAGTAGACTTTTTATCCTATCAGGTTTTACAAATGCAGGAAAACCATGTCAACAAACTGTTGTTGGTTCAAAAATCCCTTATAATTTCATTTTAGAGAGTCACAAGTTACACTATTTTATAATTCTACATTTCCATGCACTAAATTAGTTAGATGTTTCAAATAGTTATTTTTTTGTATGTCAACACCTACTTGTGAAATCCCAGTGTCCATGCACCTACACTGGGGCGAGCTAATTTCTTTTAGCACAGATTAATTAATTACTTTTCCAGTTGACCTATGACATCACACCAAAACAAGGCATTTTTGCGGCTCCTCACAAATCGAAGAGTGCTGGGAGAGAGAGTTGTTTCGGAAGTTTTTAAGTACGAAGGGAAATACTTTTTGTGCCTCCTATAGGAGGGTTGCAAATGACGCCACATTAGTTTTTCTTCTTTGCGGCTTAATAAACACGATGGCCAAACAGCTAGACCATAGCGTTAAAACAAGTGAGAGTGAGTGTAGAGTTTGATCAGAAAATGCCGTATTGCTGTTCTGTTCAAATAGAGAGATGGGAAATAGCTTTCATAGAGTCCCGAAAGAAGTGGCTCATAAAGTCAAGAAAAAACAAAAATGCGTCTAAGGAAATGGCTCTTTAAATATCACTTTCATCATCTTGTGGAATACAGTCGGACCGCTTGTATCTGCAGTGATCCCTTTGTAAAATTATTGTTTGAACATTTGATAAGTTTGAGAAACTTTCTGTGATGCAGTCGAGTTATATTAGTAGTAGGGCTGGTCGATATCGATATGCGCGATATATCGCGGGTTTGTCTCTGTGCGATATAGAAAATGACTATATCGTGATATTTGAGTATACGTTCTCACGCAGTTGCTTTTAACTGTGGGAATTACACTACAGGCTCTACTCGCTTTTTGTTGTCTCCTTCTCACAGACAGACAAGCGCACCTTCTTACACACGTCACATACTGTCACAACATACGTCACATACGTATACGCCCTCTCCCAGCAGAGAGGTAGCAGCATGGCTAACGTTAGCTGTGATGCTAGCGGTAATACGAGCGAAATATCTGTGTTGAACAAAATCAGTATCTTATCGTAAATTTAAAAGTTGTCTCAGGGTCACCTCAGTTAAATTTGGTTTCGTTGTCGCACTCTCTCGTACTGGTCACTGAAAGTCCAACAGGAAAGTGAGCTGCAGCACGGTTGACAGGAAGACCATACAACGCTTGAATAGGACAGACCTCCCAATGAGTCTTATCGATGTCGTGTTTGCAAAATAGACGCATGAGGGCTGCCAGCATTGCTGCAGAGTTTTAACCAGTGTGAAGCTGAAGGTATAAGCGATGAACTGGACAAGGATGTCTCCAGACCTAAACACTACTCGACATTTCTGGGGCATTAAACGGTCTCTAACATCCTCCTGCTCCATCAAGAAAGAGTGGCAAACAATTCAGTTACCACCTGTTTATAGCAAATTTCAAGCCCAAAAGAGTCTAGAGTGCTGGAAAATGTAACACACTAGGTATTCATACTGTTTTCATTTAAGAGTGTACTCACTAGTTTATTGTTTGTTTATGTGGTGTTTTTATCCAATACTACTTTGTAGTTTATTGATCTTTTTTGGGTTTCCCTCTAAAGGTGTGGCCAGACGTGGACAAAAAATATGAGCTGTACCAGAAAATGGAGTTGCCCAAAGGCCAAAAGAGGAAAGTGAAGGATCGTCTCAAAGCTTACGTCAAAGACGCCTACGCTCTGGACCTTATTGACAAGCTGTTGGTCCTGGACCCCGCCCAGCGCACAGATAGTGATGACGCCCTTAACCATGACTTCTTCTGGTCTGACCCAATGCCGTCGGACCTGAAGACTATGTTGTCCACACACAACACATCCATGTTTGAATATCTGGCCCCTCCTAGGCGGAGAAGTCACATGCCCCAACAGCAGCCCAACCAGAACAGAAACCCCGCCACCACCAGTCAGACTGAGTTTGATAGAGTCTTTTGAGAAACAGACATTTTCTATAAATAAGTACACCACTGATTTATACACTGTTTTATATTCTTATCTAATGCTCTGTTTGTGGGTGAAAAGAGAGACTTCACCTGACAGTAGCCATGCCAAGAGGTTTAATATTTAGCTTAAAATGTATCAATTTTGCTTCTCATTGATTTTTGATTGTCTCACGTGTCTGCTCATAGCCATGAAAATTGTGGGATAAATCTCAATCAATCAATTCCTTTATTGTCATTGTCATAATAACACTTAAGTCATACATGAACAACGAGATTTTGTTTGAGCTTTGTCCAGCTATTCCTATACCTATTCCAAATTTTACACATGGGCAACTGTGACACTCCCAAAAATCCTAAACAAAAACATTGTTCCTTCTTAATTTGAATAAAAGCAAAACCCAAGCCACCAAAATCCTGAAATATGTTTGTATCGTAAGACCCCCAAACCCCTATCGCTTTTGTGCAATGTTCTTCAACCGAATTTTAAGACATATTCGAAATATGACGGAATATCGAGGTTTCCGCTGGACATTAAAATGCATTTAAAGTCATTAAATGGATTTTGCGAAAATTAAGACCTTAAATGGCAATAAAAAGGATTAAATAGAATGTCCAGAGGCATTAGATAAATGTAATAGAATAGGACTGGGCCAATAGTCAATACGTTAATCAATCAAACGATAAACGAAAATGAACTTAACGAGTACTTTATCGATAAATTGCTACATCGGTCTCTGTTTCTTTTCTTTGGCTCTAGCTTCCAAACTGGATACAAGAGGTCTTGTAAGCAAGGCCTGAAAGTGTGAAAAGTGCTGCCTCTACGGACACAAAATCAAACGGCTTTGCTATTCTCTTGTCAATGTAGGCTTGGAGTCCTTCTAGGAGCTTTTTGCAAATTCCTCTCCGTAACGTTTTTTAAAGCAAAATATATAACAAGGAATCCACTGGCTATCTTATTTTACCATTACTGGTTTAACAGAACAATGTTTGACAATTGTCTATATTTTTCACATTTACAAAGTTTATGAAATAACACTTTTTACCGTTCCGAATAAAATAATTGGTGTTTACGGCTGTCAATCACCCAGTCTCGTCAACACGTACGCGCAGGGAGCGCATGCACACATACAAAAGCAGTCCAAGCGAAGCAACAGACAATTTGCAGTCATGTTGTTATTATGATAGATTAGAAATTCAATAACAGCTAACGCTAGCTATCCAAATTGCTATTATTTTACCACACCTATAGCAAATGCATGTGTAACGTACGTACGTAATTATGTCATTACAGGCCAAAAGTTCACACCTCATTTCAATGCATTTTCTGTATTTTCATGACTATTTACATTGTAGATTGTCACTGAAGGCATCAAAACTATGACACACGTGAAGTGAAAACCATTCCAGGTGACTACCACTTGAAGCTCATCGAGAGAATGCCAAGAGTGTGCAAAGCAGTAGTCAGAGCAAAGGGTGGCTATTTTGAAGAAACTAGAATATAAACCATGTTTTCAGTTATTTCCCCTTTTTTTTATGTACATAACTCCACATGTGTTCATTCATAGTTTTGATGCCTTCAGTGACAATCTACAATGTAAATAGTCATGAAAATAAAGAAAATGCATTGAATAGAAGGTGTGTCCAAACTTTAGGCCTGCGCTGTACATAATTATGTCATTACGTACGAGAAGCCGTAAGAGGGCGGGATATACTGTGTAAAACACATTGGAAAGTTGGCACCCTCTAGACATCTGTTTATATGTTGCAAACAGCCAGGATAACTCTAAGCTCAGCTTGTGTCATATATGACTCCTTAATTTCAGTCGTCTCCAGTTCAACACACATGAGCTAAAACTTGACATCAGCAGCTTTTGTGACGCAGACACCTCTAAGATGGTCAAACCAGGCAATTCTCACAACAGACCACAACTCATTCTCTGACATCCATCCATCTTCTTCCGCTTATCCGAGGTCGGGTCGCGGGGGCAGCAGCCTAAGCAGGGAAGCCCAGACTTCCCTCTCCCCAGCCACTTTGTCCAACTCAAGGCCAGCCAGGAGACATAGTCTTCCCAACGTGTCCTGGGTCTTCCCCGTGGCCTCCTACCGGTTGGTCGTGCCCTAAACACCTCCCGAGGGAGGCGTTCGGCTGGCATCTCTCTGACATTCCCACAGTAGATAAAGAAGAGTTCCTTCAGCTGCCTGACGCTTTATACATAACTTGCTATCTATTGTACCCATTCTAAAAAAACTGAGGGTGTAAAATACAATCTATTCAAGATGTTAAATTGACTCAGCCTATTTCTAAAGCATTTAAAGGGCTTATTTCCAAATATTCTCTGACATGTCTTTTTTATAAAGTGTTCAAATCAATCATCCATCCATCCATTTTCTACCGCTTGTCCCTTTCGGGATCGCGGGGGTCACCATTTCCAAATACATAACTCATTTTGCATTCCTAGTGTGATGCTAATTAATTATTCCATAAAACATTTGATCTTAAAAAAGAAAAATTGTATCTTGATTTAAAAACGTATTCTCCACTTTGTGGCTATTATAAGGCATATTTTCAGAGAATATGCATTTTTACAGCATGTTTAAATATATATATACATCTATATATACATCTATATACAGATATATATATATAGATATATATATATATATATACCAGTGACGTGCGGTGAGGTTCATGACTGGTGAGGCACTGACTTCATCACAGTCAGATTTACAAACATATGAACCCTAAAGAGTATCTTATTCACCATTTGATTGGCAGCAGTTAACGGGTTATGTTTAAAAGCTCATACCAGCATTCTTCCCTGCTTGGCACTCAGCATCAAGGGTTGGAATTGGGGGTTAAATCACCAACAATTATTCCCGGGCGCGGCGCCGCTGCTGCCCACTGCTCCCCTCACCTCCCAGGGGGTGATCAAGGGGATGGGTCAAATGCAGAGGACAAATTTCACCACACCTAGTGTGTGTGACAATCATTGGTACTTTAACTCATTGGCGTTGTTAGGCCTATTTTAGGGGGGCTCAAGCCCCCCTAAAATATTCTTAAGCCCCCCTAAATAATTTGATGTTTTTTTTTACAAATAAATGCCGACATATTCATTATAAAGTGGCCCAAATATGAGTTTAAATAAATAATCATATAACCTGTTATTATTCACTCAGTTTCCCCTCACTTCGTAGCGTAAGGTAGAGAGCCCTTTTCGTGCGTCGGTATCCAATCCATTCCACTTGTTCATATAGAAAATGCCCACATCACTCAAATTCGAGCCCGCATTTTCTCTGCGACCTTGCTTGCGGTCCTGCACGTGTACGGAGCACATTATTTTCCTTTACAATGAGTGAAGCTGCACAAAACTGTGTGTGTGCAATTGTAAATCATTTATTTTTTAAGTTTTGTGTTTCTTGTAGAATCTATATAAAGTAATATACATAAGCCTATTGTTAAAGTAATGAAAAAAAACATCATTAAATATATTTGTTTTATTGTATTGTTACATTAATAGCTGTTTTATTATTATAGGATGGCTTGTTAAACATTTAATAGGATTTTCAGAGGGAGGAAAAACCAAGACATTTAATATAAAATGTAAAATGAATAAATACATAAAAAGAAAAAGAAAATATATGGTTAAAAGCCATCGTCCTGGGGAGCATTTCATTTCGTCCCGTGCATTTAAAAAAAATAATAATAACAATGAATAATTTCTAAGTCTTTGTTAGCCGTTTGTGAAGTTTTGTGCTCGTGCGTAACATTCGCTCGCATCCTGTGCATCTCCTGGAGGCAAAGCCCCCCCTGTCCTTAAAAGCTAGTGACGCCCCTGCTTTAACTTAACTTTAACTTTACACATACAAACTGTAGCACACAAAAAAGCACATTTAATAAAAAAAACGTTATTATGGTCTTACCTTTACTTATAAGTGCGGGAACAGTGGTGTTCGTGTTGGAGGAGTTGTGAATGAATGAAATATGAAATCTGTGCTGCAGTCTGCAGGTGTACCTAATGTTGTGTCCTTGCAGTCGTTCACAGCTCCTCCGGCGCGAGCATTGTTGTTTTGGCACTTTTTGGCTTCTTGTTAAGTGACTTTTTTTTGGGTGGATTCGGTCTTGCACGTGGAGGGTTTGGGTGTGGGCTTTGGTTGGTGTGGCGCTCTCGTCGGGGGTGCAGTCTGCGGCGAAGGTGCCTTAACCAGCACCAGGAGGCGGGGTTACGCGAGCCTCAGCCAGTGCGTCTTCGCAGCAGTTTTATGATCGCTCAGCACAAGAAATACTTTACACACATATAGTTGTTGACAAAATACACTGTACATTATATACCTCAGCTAACTAAACTATGGAAATGTATAATATAATTCATATAGCAATACGGTCTCACTGCACAGTAGGCCAGCAGTTAGCCGAGTCCGTCCATGTTGAGGCACTGAGTGACGTGCCTCGACTGGCTGCTGTTCACCGCACCGTCTCTTCTCAGTATTTGAACGGCAAATGTGAAAATTCAGCGATTTTGAATAAAAATAATCTAAAACTGGTGAAGTTAAATGGAAAATAACTTTATAGTATAATCACTGGATACATATAACAATTAAATTTTTTTTTTTCTTTTTACATTTTTTTTCTTTCCATGATGGCAGGTGAGGTGGTGCCTCACCTGCCTCTAGTGACCGCACGTCACTGCTATATACAGATATATATATATATATATATATATATATATATATATATATATATATATATATATATATATATATATTTAAAACTATTAAAAATGAATACAGGGGAACTGCACTGAAGCCCTCTGAATAAATTGAGGAATTAGTTGATCAACATACCCAGAAGCCATTTATATATATATATATATATATATATATATAATATATACATACACACATATCTGGATAGATATATAATCTATATCTATATTACAGATATATAATATATATATATATATATATATATATATATATATATATATATATATATATATATATATATATATATATATATATATATATATATATATATATGGCTTCTGGGTATGTTATTCAACTAATTCTTAAATTTATTCAGAGGGCTCCAGTGCAGTTCCCCTGTATTAATTTTGATTGAAGATACAGTGGGATTGACAGGCGGAACATTTTAATTGACTATTGACTACTGCGGGTGCACGGACTGAGAGCACCGAATGCTTGGAATGCTACGTCCTCTGAACTCGCTCACGTTTCGGGAAAATAGGAAACTGCAAATTTCAGCAAAAGTGGCTGGCTGGCTAAATTTTCAAAACTTGGTTAAAGCCGGTCCATTGTAAACCCAAAGAAATGTTCTGCATCATGTACAAAAAGACCCGAAACTTTGCTCAATGGGCATTGATGGAATGAAATCACACATGCTGTTAGCTAATCACAAGTCAGCGATTAAAGACAGGCAGCAGTTAACTGGGCCAAATTTCTTTGGCATGACCAACAAAGCCGCTTTTGGTGTCACCACCACAAATGTCAGCTGCTGCTACCATCCATCCATCCATTTTCTACCGCTTGTCCCGTTCGGGGTCCCGGGGCTGCTGGAGCCTATCTCAGCTGCATTCGGGCGGTAGGCAGGGTACACCCTGGACATTCCCACACTAGGGCCAATTTAGTATTGCCAATCAACCTATCCCCAGGTGCATGTCTTTGGAGGTGGGAGGAAGCCGGAGTACCCGAAGGGAACACCCGCAGTCACTGGGAGAACATGCAAACTCTACACAGAAAGATCCCAAGCCTAGGATTGAACCCAGGACCTTCGTATTGTGAGGCACACGCACTAACCCCTGTTCCACTGTGCTACCAATACAGAAAAATATATTCTCAGATGAAACAGTCTGCTGGCCAAATCTAATGATCTAGAAAGTAACAGTTCATGTAAACTTTTCAAATATTCAAGATTAGCATTTTAAAATACCAATTGTAAGCTTTTAACTATATTTACTAACCATCATCGGCGGTTACTTGAACGAGTATGACGATCCTCCTGGTAGGGGTGTATCCCTTTATGGAGGATGCTTGTGCGTGACTTAGTTTAACGTGGGGAGACTGGTGCACAGACAGTGGCATGGAGTCCAAGACGACTGGGGACCCTTTTCTGCTGCAGCATTCTTCCGCCATCGCAGCCGTTGTGGTAGTTCTTAAAACTACCGTCTTCCGCCTGCTCTGCCTTTGAGGTCTTCACCGTATCCGTGGCTAGGGGTCAGTCAGGTACTAGGCATTTGTCAAGGGCTACCTGGGGTAACAGTAGTAAAGGGGTTAACCTCCTAGTGCCCCAAGACTCATAGAGGAGCCTCCACTGCCGGATGCACTTTAACGTCATGCCCAGGACAAACATACTAACCATATGTGGTAGGACATGGGCATACTTTTTTGGTGGCATTAAAAAGCATTCAATTAGATAAGCTTCCTCCCACCCCCAAAGAAATGCACCTGGGGATAGGTTGATTGGAAACACTAAATTGGCCCTAGTGTGTGAATGTTGTCTGTCTATCTGTGTTGGCCCTGCGATGAGGTGGCGACTTGTCCAGGGTGTACCCCGCCTTCCACCCGAGTGCAGCTGAGATAGGCTTCAGCAGCCCCAAGAGAGGCAAGCGGTAGAAAATAGATGGATGAAGCTGTAGAAACTCTGAATATAGAGAAACAATACATTTTGCTTGTATTCTTCACATATGAATCAATCTTTATTGCAGACCTCAAAATCCATTGCACACATAAAACACAATACAAAACATTAAAAACAAAGCCCAAATGTCAGTTTTTGTCACAGTGGGTTAGTGACGAACCCCAAGATGCAGAGACGGCAGTCTTGGTGCAGGAAAACATGATTTAATTTAACACTAAAACAAGAACAAACAAAAGGGTACAAACAAAAGGCGTAGAACAAACTTGGCTATGAACAAAAACTAGCACAAAGGCTAACTGTGGACAAGAAACAAAAACACTTACTGTGACACGAAGGAACTATGACATGAGCAGTGTAAAGAGAAGTAGACACAGCTACAACGACAAGTACTAATGACATTGACAATCATTAGTGACAATACTCCAGCCCTGACTGGAGGGCAAAGCAGGACTAAATAGTAGCTGGCTGATTGACACCAGGTGTGGCCAGGTGCCAATCAGCCACAGCTGAGGGGAAAAAGCACTCAGGGATACAAGCAGGAAATAAAGACAAAATAAGAGCGCTGACAGGAAATAAAGACAGACACAGAGGAAAAACTAAAACATGACCAAACTGTCAGGGACAAGCCTGACAGTAGCCCCCCTTCCGATAACTGATACCAGACGTTCTAGCAACCCCCCCCCCAAAAAAAACAGTCCAAAGTCAAGTGAGGGTGGAGGGAGGACAAGGCGGTGGGCCGGCAGGACAGTAACCAGCGGGGAAGAGTCAGGTGGCGACGGCGAGTTGAACACCACCGCAATTGGCGAGGCGGTCGCTCGTGAAACGACCACATCCGTGGCCGACAAGAGTATGCTGGCGCCCTCTGCTGCTGGCCCACCGGAGAGGATGCTGGCGCCCTCTGCTGCTGGCCCACCGGAGAGGATGCTGGCGCCCTCTGCTGCTGGCCCACCGGAGAGGATGCTGGCGCCCTCTGCTGCTGGCCCACCGGAGAAAATGGCGCCGTAGGTTGCAGCTCCACCGGACTGCATGGCGGCGTCTGCCGGCCCACCCGACTGCATGGCGGCGTCTGCCGGCCCACCGGACTGCATGGCGGCGTCTGCCGGCCCACCGGACTGCATGGCGGCGTCTGCCGGCGGACAGGACTGCATGGCGGCGTCTGCCGGCGGACAGGACTGCATGGTGGCGTCTGCTGGCCCACTGGACTGCATGGTGGCGTCTGTTGCAGACCCACTTGTGTGAGGAGTAGCTGTGCCTCCTCAACTGCACAGCTACTCCTAGCCCCCCCCTCAAGGGACGGATCCCAGACGTCCCCAGATAGGCCCACAGACGACAGGGGTGGGTGGGAGAGGGCTTGAAAAGCGGCCAAACTTTTCTTTAATTTAGCAATTATCCCAAGAATCCTGTCAAGCCTCTCCGCTATCGAAGTCTCTGCGGGATTCGTGTTAAGAAGCTGGAGTATTCTGTCACAGTGTGTTGGTGACGAACCCCAAGATGCAGAGACGGCAGGCTTGGTGCAGGAAAACATGATTTAATTTAACACTAAAACAAGAACAAACAAAAGGGTACAAACAAAAGGCGCGCACAAGGCGAAGAACAAACCTGGCTATGAACAAAAACTAGCACAAAGGCTAACTGTGGACAAGAAACAAAAACACTTACTGTGACACGAAGGAACTATGACATGAGCAGAGTGAAGAGAAGTAGACACAGCTACAACGACAAGTGCTAATGACATTGACAATCATTAGGGACAATACTCCAGCCCTGACTGGAGGGCAAAGCAGGACTAAATAGTAGCTGGCTGATTGACACCAGGTGTGGCCAGGTGTGGCCAGGTGCCAATCAGCCACAGCTGAGGGGGAAAAGCACTCAGGGATACAAGCAGGAAATAAAGACAAAATAAGAGCGCTGACAGGAAATAAAGACAGACACAGAGGAAAAACTAAAACATGACCAAACTGTCAGGGACAAGCCTGACAGTTTCTGTCATACAAACATGTGTGCCAATGGTTCCACAGTCCAGATGAGTATCTAACAGAACTGCGAACAAAGTCCGTTATTACAGTGATTATGTCATTTTCAGACTCAGATGCCCTACACATAAACTTATACATAAGGTCGCGTAGCAACGCTGAGAAAGTGGCCACCCCAACACTAACAAACATCTGGCTTGCACTGGAGCTTCTTGGAATTCCCAGGAGCAGCCTCATACAATCATTATAAGCAACCTGCAGCTTCTGTATGCTTTTCTGCTTACACTTTACCCACAGGGGGGCAGCATACAGAGGAGTGCAATAGGCTCTGAATAAGTTTATCTTTACATCATCAGTACAATAATAATATTTCTTTCTCAGCATGTTGGCTTGGGCATACAGCATACGCCGCTGTCTGTATAAGGTCATCACCATCACTCAATAGGTCAGTAATGATGTGCCCCAGATACTTAGTTTTATCACACATAGCCTGCAGAAGATGTGAATTTCTGTGGACCAGGTGACTTATGGAATATTTTTTCCGAGGGAGTATTGTGTAGGGCAGGGGTCGGCAACCCAAAATGTTGAAGGAGCCATTTTGGACCAAAAATACAAAAAATAAATCTGTCTGGAGCCGCAAAAACTTAAAAGCCTTATGTAAGTGTTATAGTGAAGGCAACATATTAGCTATATGAGCCTATTATCGAAATAACTGTGTCGGCTGAGACAAATCTTCGTTTACAGAAATGTAATATTTAGTCTACACATTTTTACAACATTAGAAAACATTAGTACAACTTCTCAGAGGGTGAGATAACTCCTGAAAATTACTGGCTTAGAATGGCCAAAGGACTAGATGTGTGTGTCCAAGAAAACGGCAGGCTGTCTTCTTCTAATGGACTTTGTACAATCTTTGCAAGCTGGGTAACGTTTGCTGTGGTCTGGAACAACATGGCACACAAACAACTACGAGAAATGCAGCCAATATCGCATACAGATAGTGTGTCATGAGTGTTAGAATAATTGTATCTAAGTTATCACAAAACTTTGTGTTACATTGAGTTCCCGGCGAGAGGACAAAAGCTGTCTTTGAACCTACCAAGAAGAAGGGTTGTAAAACTCCACTGTGTAGGATGGGAAGCAACATGAAGGTGTTCTGTTTTTTTCATGTATTGTAATCCACAGAAAGATTTTGTCTTGACCCAAGAACTACAAAAGCGGAGAGGAAGCAGGACCAGACTCCCCTCCAGGCGACCTTTTCTGCAAACTGTTTTACGACCTCTTCTTTGAACTGTTTTACGACCTTTTCTTTGAACTGTTTTAATCCAGGGCGATGGCTGTTTATGACCCCCATACCTTAGAAACAGCTGTTGCCATGTAATCAGGGAAAGTCCAAATAAAAGAGGGGGCGTCCAATCTTTCGCCAGAGCGTGCTGGGAGACTGTGCAGGAGTACAGCCCAGACGTCTCTCCTCAAATGAACCAAATTTAATTCTGTCTCTGTTTAATTCTTCGCTTCTTGTCTTATTTAATAGATGTCATCAGTGTTTGAACCTGACAATGAGACATGCACATATAAATTAAATACAAATAAATAAATTAAATGAGCTCAGAGATACCTGGAAACAAGGCATAATGATGCAATATGTACATACAGCTTGCCTAAATATCATGTTAGCATTGATTAGCTTGCAGTCATGCAGTGACCAAATATGTCTGATTAGCTCTCCAGCAAGTCAATAACATCAACAAAGCTTACCGTCGGTCAATCATGCACAGCATAAAACATTTGGTGGACAAAATGAGACAACGAAGGAGTGGCATGAAAAACGTCTTTCTGCGGCAGTGTCGGAGAAAGTTGTACATGTAAACTAACCACGGTGAGTTCAAGGGCCGAAAAAATTAGTAGGACAAAACGGCGCTCGCCAAATCCTCTCATCAGTGAAGCATGTTTAATATAAACAGTGGGATTTCTAACAATTAGGAAGGTGTGTGTCATGTTTGTCCTTCTAAAGAAACTATGTTAAAACAAAAAATATATTTTTCCCCCATCTTTTGCTATTTTCATACATTTTGGAAAAAGCTCCAGGGAGCCACTAGGGCGGCGCTAAAGAGCAGCATGTGGCCCTAGAGCCGTGTGTTGCAGACCCCCGGTGTAGGGTAACAGAGTGAAAACCCAGAGACACCACTAATATGCAGTTGTCATGACTAACACAAAAATGTAAACACAAAGGCCATGTCCACACAAACAAGGATAGTTTGAAAAACGCATATTTGGGGTTAAAACAATCTCCATCCACACAAGTGTAGTTTCAAAACTGTCTATGTCTAAACGCATACACTTGCTGTCATGCCCATTTCGTCCAATCAGAAGCCCGGAAAAAGCTGGCACAGCTGACTTGGTGGCATGAAACCTCTATTATTAATATGTTTATTTTGATATACTAGACCAAAAATCTGCGTTTTTAAGGACAGAAGTATGCGTTTGGGTGTGGACAAGAGGTCTAAACAGAGATAAGTATGCGTTTATTAAGTATCTGTGTTCGTGTGGACATGGCTTTACTAAAGGACTTAAATGATTATATTTAATAATAACCTTGACTTTTAGGAAGCGCAGAAAGACAACAAATGCTATTCTTCCAATGTTAAAGGTAATTTTTTTATCTTTTAAATCTTATTTACAAAAAAAAAAGGCAATTTTCGACTAACATTTTTTATTGTCCATTCTTATTCGCTATCTTTTTGGTAGATTATATTGTACAGATCAGTGGTTCTTAACCTTGTTGGAGGTACCGAACCCCACCAGTTTCATATGCGCATTCACCGAACCCTTCTTTAGTGAAAAATAAAAAAAAATTTTTTTTCAAATTCAAGACAAAGTTATATGTTTTTTTTGGTATCACTTTAGTATGGGCAACATATTCTAAATAACAAAGACTTAATTTAGAATTTTTTGGACATTAGGGGAACATATTTTAAGTAACAAAGACTTAATGTAGAGTTATTTGGACACTAGGGGAACATATTCTAAGTAACAAAGACTTAATGTAGAGTTATTTGGACACTAGGGGAACATATTCTAAGTAACAAAGACTTAATGTAGAGTTATTTGGACACTAGGGGAACATATTCTAAGTAACAAAGACTTAATTTAGAGTTTTTTTAGACACTAGGGGAACATATTCTAAGTAACAAAGACTTAATTTAGAGTTTTTTTAGACACTAGGGGAACATATTCTAAGTAACAAAGACTTAATTTAGAGTTTTTTGAACACTAGGGGAACATATTCTAAGTAACAAAGACTTAATGTAGAGTTATTTGGTTAGGGCCAGGGTTAGAGGGATAGGGTTATAATAAGACAATGCCGAATAAGGCATTAATAAGTAGCTAATAATGACTAGTTAAGAGCCAATATGTTACTAATTTGCATGTTAATAATCAAGTGATTAATGGTGAATATGTTCCCCATACTAAAGTGTTACCATGTTTTATTACTGGTGCACATAATGAACTGTGCATGAACATCACCTTTGTAAGTGTCGTTGAAACTTACACTTAATATGTTTGTTTTAAGGGTTAATATTTTTTGTTGAAAATGATTACGGTTGTGAATTTATGTTACATTTTTTATAAAGAAGACACATTTTGTTTACTATAAAAGGGCAATTTATTTCCTTTTGTTACACCGCTATTCTCGCGAGGTTTTGGTTTAATATAAGGCTGCGAGACCTGCATTCGCCCAGACATGCAAAAGACTTTGAGCGAGCCATCTGCAGCAGCAAGAACATTTAGCTATAGCTAAATAAATACCTTGTGCAGCTATAGCTGCACAAGGTATTTTGTCATATTATTGTCGAATTATTCTGTGTATTTGTAAAGTACATTGTACGCTCATTTAGTATGCACAAGACTGAAATATTTGCTGCCCAAGAACCTCCAAAGTGGCAGGCGGCCACGAGGTATAGACATTTTGTTTAGCACTTTATTTGCCTATGACTGAACTATGTCTAAAGCATTGTATTTCATGTCCTGTCCTGTAGTTTTCACGGCATAAACCCAAGTAAAGAGCCCGTCTTTATGAAGCCGTGCCTGTGTTGTCATTTCGGAGCCACAACCTTGTTCAAAGAATAAAATCAACACAGTGCATGAACTCACAACACCTGCAAACCAGTGGGACTTCTGCTGTTGCCGTATCCGTAATACGCCGATAGGGAGAAGTTTGTATTTACACGATGAGTCGGGTGTGTTTTGACCTCCACCGAACCCCTGAGCCCGACTCGCCGAACCCCTAAGGTTCGATCAAACCACTGGTATAGATTATATATCACAAACAGACAAAACGTTTTTTCTGTACGAGCCAAATTCAGTGGAATGGCCTTTGTATAAAATTCTTAGCATTTGTCAACAGAAACGCCATCTTTTTTGGCCAGATGGACTTGATTTAATCAGAGCTGGATCCCGCACACTGTCTGCCAACCTGGCATTTAGCGGGCAGCATGCCAATCTCCCCACACCTGCACCAGCTCAAAAGTCCGTCACTGATTGACGTACCCCAGGTCCTAGATCAATTCCACCTCCGACCACCATTCACCCGTCACTGGACTTGGACCTGTCATCATTACAACATGTGAGCACACCAGACACCCCTATACCCACTAACTTTTATCATTTATCCACACCTCTTATATATAATATATATCTTATTATTATTATTATCTTATTATATATACACTATACACACTCTTGGATTTCATCACACTCCATTCCCTTGTTGTTTATTATTATTATTGTTTGGTTATTATATATATTGTATTATATATTTTGTATATATATATATATATTATTATTTAATTGGAGTTATTCTCCAGTGTGGACGCCTCAAAAGTGGCGTTTTTCCTCAAATCCTCACTGCCATGCCATGTTTTGATTTTGCTTTGTTAATAGTGCTGTATGTATGTATGTGTGTTTTCTTCTCTTATCTTTTTTTAGTTGTTATTTTGTTTTGTACAGCCCTTTGTGTTTGCCATTTGCCTGTGCATGAAAAATGCTACAGTATATAAATACAGTTTGATTTGATTTCATTTGACTAGGTCCCCAAAATATTTAATCGTGATTAATCGCATTGTTCAAGGTCAACTCGAAATTAATCACAAACAATATAGATATTGTAGATACAATTTACTATTGTATATACAATAATAATAGATCATAGACCGATCATTTTCAAGTTTTTAAAATTATGACTGGACAAAGTGTGTGCTTTAATCACATGTTTATTGAACATACTTTTTTTGAACATCTCAACACAAAATGACATAATTTAAATTCATGCTGTAGGAGAACTTGCTTTCATAGGAGAGGAGATACGCTTCCATGTTTAGATACCAGTTTTGCACACTAATAACGAAAAATGTGGATTGTTACGATTATGGTTTGATTGTTAAAGATGTTTGGTAATTTAATCTGTGATATATCTTCCTGAATAAAGGCTTCTGATATTCTGTACATTACATGTAGTACAACAAGTTAATGGTATTCATATTTCTGCATGACAATGTTTAACCTTCTCTATTTATTTATAATATGCCTGCTAAACAGTCTGTAATATAGAATCATCATCCAGAGAACATATTGTAAAAGAATATACACACTATTTCACTCTCCAAGGACATTTCCCCCCTATATTCCTTAATTGATGTACTAGTCAGGTTCAAACACTGATGACATCTATTAAACAAGACAAGAAGCAAGGAATTAAACAGAGACAGAATTAAATTTGGCTCAATTTAGGAAAGACGCGTAGACACTGTCTGTACCCTTGTACAGTGTCGTCCCACGCCCCTGACGAAAGATTGTACGCCTCCTCTTTTATTTGGACTTTCCCTGATTACATGGCAACAGCTGTTTCCAAGGGAGAGGGTCGTAAACAGTCATCGCCTTTGGTTACAGAACAGTTCAAAGAAAAGGTTGTAAACAGTTCACAGAAAAGGTCGTAAAACAATAAAAGAAGAGGTCGCCTTTAGGGGAGTCAGGCCCTGCTTCCTCTTCGCTTTGTAGATCTCGGGTCAAGACAATATCTTTCTGTTGATTACAATACATGAAAGAAGCAGAACACCTTCATGTTGCTTCCCATCCTACACAGTGGAGTTTTACAAACCTTCTGCTTGGTAGGATTAAAGATAGCTTTTGTCTGCTCGCCGGGAACTAATTGAAACACAAAGTTTTGTGATAACTTAGATACAATTATTCTGACAGTATTAGCATTTATTTAGGTAGACATATCACAGATTACATTCCAAAACATCTTTGACAAAGCATGATCGTAATGTAAGCCATCTTTTCATTTTGCTTGGTGTAGTTGGTCCGAAAGTGACGCGTAGCGCTATTATTGTGAAGCTGGAAGTTTGATCAGTATGAGAAGAGGTGTCTTGACATGTTTTTCAGATAATAAATACAATTTTAAAAAAGTGCTTCTCGACTTCCTGCCTACCATCTGTCATTTCTGTTGAGCTTGTATCACATCTTACCAAACCAGTTAAAGTAACAATCTACACTTTATGTAATCAATGCACTAAACTGTAATTCAAACACTGAAGTGAAGCTCCACCTCCGTGAATGCAAGTGCTCCAACAACAATTTGCTTCAGTGATGACAGCACATGGTGATCGTGGATGATAAAGATCTTGTTTAAAGAACAACTTGCCATGGCTTGGGACCTGGGCTTTCCATAATGTACTCTTTTCTTTTTCTGTTTCTGCTATTGTTTCCTGCTTATGGCTCAATATGGCTCACGGTAACTGAATGCAGATACATTTTCCCACGCTAAGATCGAGGTCGCGAGCACGTTAAGTGTACGTCAAAAAAATGAGCGCTGTTGAAGGAAATTTTTGACACCCCTAGTATTTATGACATTATGTTTATATGTATATATATATATGTGGAAGTTGCATCCTCGCAGTCCCACTGTCAGACACGGCACAGGAGCCAAGCGTGCAGGTTTTAACTAGGTTGTAATAATAATGTTTCAACAAAAGTTTTCTTTCCAGTACAACGTGACTTTTCAGTCACGTCCGTATCCTCTCTCTCCTGCTCCCGGCCGCTTACTGTTAAAGACAACAGATGATTAGATTAACACGTACCACCTGTGAAATCGAATCACCTGCCAGCTGTGTCTCGCCATCAGCACTGCCACGCCGCTGTCTGATGGTGCTCTGTCCTCAGCACCATGGACAGAGGTGGTGACCTATGCTCCTGCAGACAGCGCTGGCCCCATCTCCCTCCACAATATAATTATTACTATATATTCATCTCCTTATCGCAGCAGCACTGTCTACAAGTTTAACTAAAATGATGGATTGCTTTCAATTCCAGAGCACATCGATTAAGGGAAAAGAGTGTGTGCTGACAGCAATGACAACAACAACTAACATAAATTATACAGTCCTGCATGGACAGATGGGGCTTGCCTGTATCTTCCTGCACGCATGACTAGGATCCAAGTCTTTTTCATGTCATCACGCTTTTTTATCAGCGTGATGCTCTCAAACGTGCCAGGATTTGTGTTGTTTGAAATTGCAGAAAAGATGTGATCATTTCATATTTATTGTGATAAAAAATGGTAAAATGGGTTACACTTGTATAGCGCTTTTCTACCTTCAAGGTACTCAAAGTGCTTTGACACTATTTCCACATTCACCCATTCACACACTGATGGCGGGAGCTGCCATGCAAAGCCCTAACCACAACCCATCATGAGCAATAATAATAATAATAATAATACATTTTATTTATAATGCGCCTTTCTGGGCACTCAAAGACACCGTACAAAATCACAACAATAAAATCAAATTGGATAAAAAACAACAACAACAACAACAACAAAGAGAAAAGAAAAGATGATTACAATGAATAAGCAGTCAGGAATAGGTGTGTTTTGAGTCTTGATTTGAAGAGGGATATTGCATCTTAGTTGCGAAGGTCTGGTGGTAAAGAGTTCCAAAGATGTGGGGCAGAGCGGCTGAAAGCTCGGGCGCCCATGGTGGACAGTTTAAACAAAGGGATAGTGAGATGATGGATGAAGAGGATCTTAGGGAACGTGAGGGCGTGGCGACATGAGAGATATGATGGAGAGAGGTTATGGATGACTTTGAAAGTGAGGAGAATTATTTTAAAGTGGATGCGATGTTTGATGGGTAGCCAGTGGAGTTGCTGCAGAACAGGTGATGTGCTGGATTGAAGGGGTTCTGGTGATTATGCGGGCTGCAGAGTTCTGGAGAAGCTGAAGTTTGTGAAGTGACTTGGTCAAGGACACAACGGACATGACGAGGTTGGTAGAAGTTCAGGATCGAACCAGGAACCCTCAGGTTGCTGACACGGCCACTCTCCCAACTGCGCCACGCCGTCTTCCTCATAGACACTTAATATAACATTGTAGCTTTGGAAGGAGTTGTGGGACTAACCCAGCATGCCTTGACTTTATAGAGTAATAATTTATCAGTTTAATGTTACTGCGTGTATCAACACACCTAGATTATGCGACTGAAAACCAGTTCTCTCAAGAGTGGGTTTGTGCTGCCTCGCCCCCAAAGAGGTACCTGTGGAGAAAAAAAATTGCACTTGCAAGATCTTTTTGCTCACATCTTTTTGGCACTGTATTACAAATTACAAAACCCAGAACCAGTGAAGTTGGCACGTTGTGTAATTCGTAAATAAAAACAGAGTACAATGATTTGCAAATCCTTTTCAACTTATATTCAATTGAATACACTGCAAAGACAAGATATTTAATGTTCAAACTGAGAAACGTATTTATTTATCTTTGAAAATTTTCATTAACTTAGAATTTAATGGCAGCAACACATTGCAAAAAAGTTGGCATTTTTACCACTGTGTAACATGGTCTTTCCTTTTAACAACACTCAGTAAACGTTTGGGAACTGAGGAGATCAAATTTTGAAGCTTTTCTGGTGAAATTCTTTCCCATTCTTGCTTGATGTACAGCTTAAGTTGTTCAACAGTCCGGGGTCTCTGTTGTGGTATTTTAGGCTTCATATTGCGCCACACATTTTCAATGGGAGACAAGTCAGGACTACAGGCAGGCCAGTCTAGTACCCGCACTCTTTTACTATGAAGCCACGTTGTTGTAATACGTGGCTTGGCATTGTCTTGCTGAAATAAGCAGTTATTTTTCTGTCATCAATATTGTAGACAATATTATTATGAGTTTTTTATTACAACTCAATCAGATAGTGTTATGATGTGACCTTAGTGTGAACTCTCCCGTGCTCCGATCACATAATGATGACGCTTAAGCGTCATCATTATTCACCAAAATAGACGGTTACAAAATAAATAGTTATTAGCAAATTAGCAAATACAAGCAATAATAATGTATTAGGTACTCACGTCAATCAATGTTCCACCACTGATTGCCAGCACGCTCTTTAGAGCAGACATTGAGGCAAATGTGCCCAAAACAGCGGGAGACATCTTCTTTCATAATCTTCTCCGCGGTTCAGAAAATGTTGACTTTGATTGCACAGAATCCTCGACGTTGCCACAAATGCACCAGTACTGAGACGACTGGAATTGAAGCATGTTTGTCAGGTTCAAACACTGATGACATCTATTAAACAAGACAAGAAGCAATGAATTAAACAGAGACAGAATTAAATTTGGCTCAATGAGGAGAAACGCGTACACCTGTACCCTTGTACAGTGTTCCACGCTCTGACGAAAGATTGTACGCCTCCTCTTTTATTTGCAATTTTCCTGACTACATGACAACAGCTGTTTCTAAAGGGTCGGGGGTCGTAAACAGCCATCGCCTTTGATCACAGAACAGTGCAAAGAAAAGGGCCTGGAGGGAGGTCAAGCCCTGCTTTCTCTCCGCTTTGTAGATCTCGGGTCAAGACCTAATCTTTCTGTGGATTACAATACATCAAAGAAACAGAACACCTTCATGTTGCTTCCCATCCTACACAGTGGAGTTTTACAAGCCTTCTTCTTGGTAGGATCCAAGACATCTTTTGTCTTCTCGCTGGGAACTCATGGCAACACAAAGTTTTGTGATAACTTAGATGCAATTATTCTGACAGTCTACTTGCGGGTTTACTTTTGTAAACACGGCAGGACGTGTCTGTATTCGGGTCAGTTTGCATTCACACTGGCGTCTGGACACATTTTTTTGTAATGTGAACGACTACATAAAAAGATCAGATTTGCCAAAAAAAAATCTGATTTGGACAACTGACCCTGCAGTGTTGTGAACGAACGTAGGCTTAATGTTGCTGCTGTCTGATTGACCTTGAAAACATGGACTGGATTTTCAGTATAGTAATGCGGGCGTTACTGATGGAACGGATTTGATAATAAGCGCTAACAAAGGGTCTTCAAATGAATTATAATCATAGTGAATAATGACATGTTATATTGTTATTTTTTTAAACATATATTCCTGCATATTTATATTGACTTTTTTTGCATTTTTTTGTAAAACAAAATTAAATAAAAATCACACCAAATTATTTATGGGGGGCTTTACAATATTTTTAAATACGCCTAAGAACGCCAATGGCAATAACTGTATTACGCACAACTGGCAAGATTGTACAGTGCAATAGCAATCTTCATATGTAGCGGCATTAGGGCACAAACGGTTTTTTCCTTCGGACCTAAAACTATAATATAAAAAATGTATATTAAAGAAGCAATAAATAACTTTTCAACCTTCATAAAATATTTTCATAATTTTTGTGATGATACATGGACTTACAACTATTTATAATATTTATAATATGACACTTCTGTCATGGCTTGTGGGGGTCTCTTTTGCTTTTACTGACCCTTACCGACATTGAGGAGGGTGGCAGGAACCCTGTCACACAAAAAACTACTAATTTGCTGACTTGCTTAATGGCATACGTCACTCCCCATTCGTTAAAAAGATGGAAGTCGATGCGAACACCTGCGTGCCGCCAGAAAACTAAAAGAAAAAGAAGAACGCATACATGCAATTATTGCTATCATGGCAGAAGCTACAAAAGAAACAAAAAGTTTTGTCTGAGGAGACAAAAAATTAAGGGAGGTTACCCGGTTAAAAACACAGTCAAGGATCAACATTGGCCCGGCTTTTACTCGCTGGCGTGAGCTCAAAGACAAGGAATTTGAGACCGATGCTGCCTTGGCTGTGTTCCTGTTAAACTATTAAGTACCTTTCAATGCTCAAATCACAATGATAATGCTAATGTTAGCTATCAGAAATTTGCGTGGTAGCAAGAAATAGCCACCAGCTTTATAATTCGCAGTTCCACACAATTTCCTTCGAAAAAACTCTCCTTTGCTTTCTTTGCTTCGGACCGCCATCATTCGATACGTTCTTAGTAATACTGTCCGGTCTGTAGCTCAATCCAAGATCATTTATTGATAGTGTCTGTCATTTAACATCAGCAAAGCCATTAGAGACGTAATATTTGTAATCTGTGCCAATATTGCAGCGGCCATCATGTTAGTATGACGATTTATGCGTTAGTCCTCTTGGGAAATGTGGCCTTCCTTCTGGTAAAACACAACCACTTTGGTCCACTGGCGCCGTCAAAATCAACCAAAACGGAAAGTTCTTAAGTGGGGCTTAAACAAATTAAAAACAAATTTTTTTCGCAATGTGACATTGTGGGGGGAGGTGTAGTCAGCGCTGCCTGTAGGAGAAACAGTCACCGCCGCTGTCCATGGTACTGAGGACGAGCACCAGCGGGCAGGGGCGGGGCATGTGCTGACGGTGAGACACAGCTGGCAGGTGATTAGATTTCACAGGTGGTACGTGTTAATCTAATCATCTGTTGTCTTTAACAGTAAGCGGCCGGGAGCAGAGGAGGAGAGAGGATTGGGAGTGACTGCAAAGTCACGACATGCTGAAAAACATTTTTGGAAAGATCTTGTTAAAAAACATTAAAACTTTGTCAACTTGGCACGCCTGTCTGTTGTGACGTGTATGTCAGTGGAACCGCTAGGAAGCGACTTCCACATCTGGCACCCAATGACATATTACCATTAAAATGTTTTCCCATTTCTACTAGAGAACACCTTTTGACAAAAATGATGCATGTTGAATAGTGATATTTCTAATAATATCAATCAATCAAAGTTTACTTATAAACCTCTAATCACAATAATTTCAAGCCACAACAACATCCTCGGCTAAGATCTCAAATCAGGGCAAGAAAAAACTCAGCCCAATGGGCACAATGACAAACCTTGGTGCAATGGATGCCAAGTGAATACGGTTAATAATATGAAAGTCCAGTCCATAGCAAGGCCAGCAGGGGATCCTCTTGCATCTAGACAAGTCCAGGCGCCGAGACGTCACCGAGTGGTGCATAAGGAGTGGTTCACCCAGGTCCTGACTTTTAGGGGCCTTTTTTAGCTTAAGTGGTGCTATCCTATCAATGGCTTTGCATAGGGCATTGTTAGAGTTGTTAGTGAGGTTTTAGATAGAGCCCACACAATTTGGAAATGGTGCCAATACCAAAGGCAGTAAGTCAGCAATAGTCGGAGTTGTGACAGCATTAATGTTGCGGCTGCTAAAGCATTGGTTATTAGTGCTTGTTGAACTTTGAATTTTGTAAGGTAGTGATCGGACATTACTTTAGTGTACAAGAGTACCGTAACTTTGGCGGTGGTGACACCCTGGACAAGGACTAGATCTATCGTATTACCTTTGCGATGCGTGGGTTAATTTATTATTGGTGTAAGACCACAGCTATCAATTATAGTCTGGATCCCCACGCACTGAGCTTCTGACGGGGTATTCATATGGATATTAAAATCCCCCATTATAATTATATTATCGGCGTGCGTCACGAGATCAGCTACAAATTCTGAAAATTCACTGATGAAGTCCAAATAGGGCCCAGGGGGGCGATAGATACAGCACCTCAAATGATTTATATTTATTACTTGGGTTAGGGCTAAGGTTAGGGTTTTCATTGGATATTAGTGCGGCCCCTTGACCCCTTTAGATTAGATGAAATGAGACAGGCAATATTATGATCGGTGCCATTATCTCCGGGTAAGGACAATGTGTTACAGACTGCTGAAGCACATATGGCCTAAAGCTGCCAGAAGATGAGGGAAAAAGAGACACATGGGCAAGCACTGTGGAACTGCACAAAGACAACAGGCAAGTAAAAAAAATCAATGCTTTATTTACAACCTCTACATTAGTAGGAAATGTTGCGTCTGACCAGTCTTCCTCTCAGTGAATAAAAGTCACTGGTCAATCCCAAATTCTTTCGGATGACATATATGTTGAGTAAGAAGGTCCATCAAGACAGAATAGGAATATTATCAAGTTTTAATAAAGCTTTAGGAGACCAGTCTTACAGTGCGTTAATAGCAGCATCTAGAAGCGGTCTGAAAATCAAACGGAAATAAATCAATGCTTTATTTACAAACTCTACATTAGTAGGAAACTTGCCAACTGTGGACATTTTAAGTCATTGAAGAGGTTGGTGGAAATGGAGCATGCAATCAAGGAGTGATGTGCGGAGTTATGTGCAAGTTACTTGGAAAATGTTGTAAGCTGAGCTACACGTTACTTTTGATTAAATGTAGCTAAGCTACAGGGGAAGCTATACCTAGAGAATTGTAGCAAACTACATGGCAAAAGTAGCTTGCTACATTAAAGCTACATTATAAAAATATGTAACTTAATGTACAACTTTCCACCAAACAAGAGGAAAAATGCTCAGTTTGATTGTATTCAAATAAACACTAGCAAGAAATATGCCCTTTATCTGACTTTAAAGGCCTACTGAAACCCACTACTACCGACCACGCAGTCTGATAGTTTATATATCAATGATGAAATCTTAACATTGCAACACATGCCAATACGGCCGGGTTAGCTTACTTAAGTGCAATTTTAAATGCCGCGCGAAATATCCTGCTGAAAACGTCTCAGTATGATGATGTCAGTGCGTGACGTCACGGATTGTAGAGGATTTTTTTTCTCACCCAACCCTTTCCCCCCTTTTTTACCTGTATTTCACCTTTTTTGTAAGGGCCGCCGGAAGTTGGCAGACCCGTCTGCGATCCCGTTCTGTCTCCCTGTAATGTTTTATCCTGTTCTGTCTCCCTGTAATGTTTGTCTGATCTTGAATGGGATTGTGCTGGAACTTTTGAATTTCCCCTCAGGGATTAATAAAGTATTTCTGATTCTGATTCTGAAAATAAAGCCCGATAGCTCCTACTTTTTTTTAGTTTTAGAACCGGGTTCTGGTGCCCCTCACTAAAGCTATCCGAGACTGTCAACTTGGGTCAAAATGTTTGCCCATAACTGAAACATACAAAAAGTGTGGCGATTGAAAACAAAGGTACTACTGTCATTAAAGACCGCTGCCACCTTCCACAATAGAAATTAAAGGCCTACTGAAACCCACTACTACCGACCACGCAGTCTGTTAGTTTATACATCAATGATGAAATCTTAACATTGCAACACATGCCAATACGGCCGGGTTAGCTTACTAAAGTGCAATTTTGATGACGTCAGCGCGTGACGTCACGGATTGTAGAGGACATTTTGGGACAGCATGGTGGCCAGCTACTAAGTCGTCTGTTTTCATCGCAAAATTCCACAGTATTCTGGACATCTGTGTTGGTGAATCTTTTGCAATTTCTTCAATGAACAATGGAGACAGCAAAGAAGAAAGCTGTAGGCGGGAAGCGGTGTATTGAGGCCGACTGCAGCAACACAAACACAGCCGGTGTTTCATTGTTTACATTCCCGGAAGATGACAGTCAAGCTTTACCATTGGCCTGTGGAGAACTGGGACAACAGAGACTCTTACCAGAAGGACTTTGAGTTGGATGCGCAGACACGGTACCGTGAGTACGCATGCAGCTGCGGCTTCCAAACATTTGATCGCTTGCCCGTACGTGCGTGCCGCTATGTGCATGTCACGTACGTAACTTTGGGGACTTTGGGGAAATATATGTGCTGTATGAACTTTGGGGAGGTGAACGGTACTTTGGGCTGTGGGATTGAGTGTGTTGTGCAGGTGTTTGAGTTGTATTGGCGGGTTATATGGACGGGAGGGGGGAGGTGTTTGTTATGCGGGATTAATTTGTGGCATATTAAATATAAGCCTGGTTGTGTTGTGGCTAATAGAGTATATATATGTCTTGTGTTTATTTACTGTTTTAGTCATTCCCAGCTGAATATCAGGTCCCACCCGCCTCTCACAGCATCTTCCCTATCTACCTGTGACGTCACGCTACTCGTCTGCTACTTCCGGTAGAGGCAAGGCTTTTTTATCAGCGACCAAAAGCTGATAAAACTTTATCGTCGATGTTCTCTACTAAATCTTTTCAGCAAAAATATGGCAATATCGCGAAATGATCAAGTATGACACATAGAATGGACCTGCTATCTCCGTTTAAATAAGAAAATCGCATTTCAGTAGGCCTTTAACATTTCTTTTAAAGTGTGTACCATGTACAAAATGAGGGGAAAACACAGGAAACAAATTAAACAAAAGACAGTGAAACATACTAATGTTAAACACCATAATGTATACTCTAATATAGACATTTTAGCACAGTTACTGTTTTAACAGAAACCACAGTGGCAAAATGACAATAACCTGGCCAAAGGAACACAACATTTGTCTCACAAAAGAGACATTAAAGGGGATTTGGAATTTAGCTTATTCCCAATCATTAAGAAGACATCAGAATCATCAGAATGCCCAACAACAAAGCAGTTGCTAAACACCGTTTGTCGGTGCTTCGGGGCCCGAGCACCCATGGACAATGCCGAGCACCCACGTGGGATTGATGGCAACTTTCAATATCTAAAATAATTTTTGAAAAATAAATCTTGTGGTAGTTAATTTTGTGGCGAGTTTGGTCCGTTTTACAAAATAATATAGCCACAAATCATATCTGATATTAACTTCGCTGAACATCTATTTTTTTTAATACACACACACACAGAGCACCCACTGGCAGAAATGTAGATCGGCGCCTATGGATGTATGTGTCTGTCGTGATTTCCCTTCCTGGTTCGATGACCCGCCCTATCTTGCCTCTGATTGGCCAGTCTGTAATGTTCTGCCCTAATCTCAACCAATCGTGACTCATCATATTAAAACAACCAATCACAATGGATTTTCTTACACGCAAACCAATCAATCATCATTGATTTTTCCCATATATTTTTGTCTCCTGCCCGTGGAGTTGCACTCGTCCATTTCTCTCTTTTTCTCTTCTCCCTCTGTCTTCTTTTGTAGCTTGTAGCTTTGTAGCTAAGCTATCAGCTACATGGGTCTAAAAATAGCTAAGCTATGAAAATTGCTACTCGTTTAAAAAGTAGCCAAGCTACTGGGAAATATAGTTAAGCTATGTAGCCCAACACTGCAAATTTAATTAAATTTTTATGTGAGTGTATATGTATGTGTGTATGTAAAAAAAGGGGGGGGGGGGGGGGGAAATAGTTTTTTTGTACCCTGGTATTCACGAGTGAGAAATAAGAGAGGGAACTCTGGTTTACACACCGATACAGTAGGTAGCGGAAATTTGATTGGTTTGATTACTGAAGTTTATTTCGAACATATGTACAATTTCAGTATGATACATCACATATTATTTTTTACAACATATTTGAAAAGGAGTGGGAACAAGCAGAGTTTATTTAATCCCACCCCTTTTCTACCTCATAACAATTAAAATACTAACACATGTTAACTTCCTGTTCTTCACGTGTACATAATTTACATCAATTCATTCTGAATACAACGATTCTTAACATAAATAGCTAGTCAGTTATGATTGACATGAGATGGAAAATATATCATATTCAAGAAGTTCAATACGTTTGTCACAATTCATCCTTGTATTTTGAAAATGTTTTCTTAAAGTGAATTATATTAGTACATTGTTTGACATATTTGCTTAATGTATAAGGAACAAAGTTATGTAGAGAAAACAGCAAAGACAAGACTCATAATTACAAATGTTTATTTTTGCATTGTTTTGTCTTCATGTCCTGTGAGTTTCTGCGGTAGAGGGATAATACTTGCACAGTTTGGAGTGGCTTAAGTTAGATTCAAGCTAAGTAACTTTTGTGGTGTAAATCTTGTGTTTTTAAAAAAAAACTATGAACCACATGTTAATCTCAAAGTGTTCACTGTTTGCAGGTCACATGCTGTGCGTAGGGCCCCGTTTTGCATGAAGAAGGTAATGTAAAATGTCAATGAATGAATGACAGGGAGCCTCATATAAATTTTACCGCAAACTTATTCCTAACCCCTTTATGCTCCGTCACTGATTACAACAAAATGGCAAATTTCAACAAATAATCAACAAATGTCCCTAAACATTTTCAATGTTTAGGTGGTTTGCAGTTTTGGTCCTGGTCTTGAAGTAAGTATGTTTGATTCCCAGTCAGAGATGTGTCAAAAAGGTTAGCAAAGTTATGTTTTAAATATGTTAAATTTGTTATTTTTCACAAAAAAAACATATTGTTTAACAGTTTATTTCCCATTATTTTTTTTAAGTACAAAACATGCATCGAATTCCATTCAAGTTTGATTAAAAACGTATAAAAAAATCTCCTTGGTTAGTGATAGTGCCAAAGGGAAACCTCTTGGCCTTCCCGGTGAAATACATAAACCAAGACAAGTATCTATCACCAAAGCAGTGTGCCGCCATTATTCAGTAAAGATGGGCAACTACACTAAAAACTAGAAATATGAATATTGCACTTCAATTAATAAACTCTTTATGAGTCAGTCTTCCTACTCTTACTGTTGTACTCGTCTGCATCAATGAACTTTATTTTACTAAAAAGAAAGTTTTTAAAACTGGTGTGTCTAAAATGTTTGGTTCACAGCTTGTTGTGCATATGGCCTTTGTCATATAAAAAAAAAATAGAATCATCTGATCATTAAAATTATAAACTAATACCAAATAATGACATGTATGTTTACATGCTATATATACACCAGAAGACATACTCTACGTTGAAATTCATGCATCTGCGCATGCTTATGAATCCAGGGTATGCGGAATTGTAATAGTGCATTGAAGAAATCTTATACGCGAGTACAATTGTTAATAACGCTATCTTTTTTATTTTGTAATTTAATTAACTGTACATTTTTCCCACTGCAAACAAATTATTATTTATTAGGTCAAACCAAAAGTGCTCCCAGCATGCCTTGCTGCCGCAATGTTTTTTTTTTACATTTAAAACCCTTCCTTGTGGTGTATGAAACATTTTTTGGATTAGCTTTTGTGGAGAATGCATATATTTCTAAGAGTTCTTTCTTTATTTATAGTCTTGTTTAAATCAGCTAGAATTTTCCCAATGTGTACACTTTGTACTTTCTTCTTTTTGTTCGCTAGTAAACTTTGTGCTTTACCTTGAAGGCGCTGGAATGTTGGGAGTATGATATACTCCCTTTTTACCTTATCTGTATTAGAACAATGAGGCTGTATTCCTTTCTGGGCAGGGTGGGGGCTGTTTTCGTATTCAATAAGCTGTCTCTTCCCGTTTGAATTTCAGACTGCTTCTAGATGCTGCTATTAACGCCCTGTAAGACTGGTCTCCTAAAGCTTTAGTAAAACTTGATAATATTCCTATTCTGTCTTGATGGTCCTTCTTACTCAACACATATGTCATCCGAAAGAACTTGGGATTGACCAGTGACTTTTATTCCCTGAGAGGAAGACTGGTCCGACGCAACACTTTGTGTTACAATTTTGCGTACATTTTGCTCCCCAGTCATTTTTTTTAACCCGTTTTTAGGTTCATCAGCACTGTTGCCGATAAATTATGGAGCCAAAACACTAGCTGCAAAAAAAATCTGCTTAATAGCAGAATTTACGTCACTGCATATTGCACATCTCTGTAGTAGTAGTAGTAGTCTCAAGAGTATATAACAGTAAAGACTTATCCTACCTTTTTTGTGTTTCCTCATTGTGTGAAGCATAGGGGAAGACCTCTGTCTGTTCCCTCTGGTTGAGAGCTATACTTACTTTCCAAAATACAGTAAAGACAACCATGTCACCACTACAAAACCCCACGAAAAGAGGCATCCAAAACTGTATACAAGTTCACGCAAAAATGCATGAAATTTATGATTTGATACGTTGACATTGTTCAACACCAGTATCCAACTTTGTAACAAAATGCTGAAGTCAGAAAAGGCAAATTTCATCGTAGGTCCCCTTTACATGACAACATTTAAAAAAAGTGTATCATTATTTATTGAAACGATGGTACTAAAATTACCTCAATGCGCAATTGCATTTCCACATTAGTTTGATTCAGGCTTATCATTAAATCCAATACAATCCAATCCACTTTATTTGTATAGCACATTTAAACAACAAAAATCTTTCCAAAGTGCTGCACAACAACATTAAAAAACAATTTCAAATATTATTCTTAGCTCCAACAATGACTGAATAAAAAAAAAAAATATATATATATATAAAACCAATATAGAAACAATATAAAAATAAATATGATTAAAAACGGTTTTAAAGGGTAAAACCAATTAAAAAAATAAATAGAAATCAAATTTAAAAACACAGAGAACCACACAACTCACGTAGTGTTAAAAGCCAGAAACTAAAAGTGGGTCTTAAGACGAGACTTAAAACACTCTACTGTGAGAGCAGTTCGAACATGGAGGGGCAGAGTGTTCCAGAGCTTAGGGCCCACCACACAGAAGGCCCTGTCTCCCCTGGTTTTAAGTCTCGTCTTGGGCACCACGAGCTGGAGCTGGCTCTCGGACCTCGGCGCGCGCGCAGGAGTGTCAATTTGGATGAGGTGCCAGTCCATGCAAAGCTTTAAAAGCAAACAGCAAGATTTTAAAATCAATTCTAAAATGAACAGGGAGCCGGTGAAAAGTCTCAAGAATTGGGGTTATATGCTCGCGTTTCCTGGCCCCTGTTAAAAGTCGTGCTGCCGCGTTCTGGACTAACTGCAACCGGGGGAGAGCTTTTTGGTTAATGCATTAAAGGCATTGGCGAAAAAATGTATATTGTCTCCATGTCACAGTCTCTTTTACATTATTCAAATCCAATGTTGGAAAAGCCAAACGACCGCCTCTGTGTGTCGCCAAAGTATCCACAGCCCGTAGAAATGTGCGTACGTGAAGCATTAAGTTGGCGTGAGGCAGTGTACATTTTCACCTCAACGTCAGTCTTAATATATCTAAACTTTGCTGTGAAAAAGGGTGTACGCCAGGTGTTTGTGTGTATGCAAGCTTAATACATGAGGCCCTAAGCCGGGTTTATTTCAACTCCCAAACCATCAGATGTTATCAGCTTTCACCTTTATTTCACCCCGTGTCAGACTTGTCGGCATAGAAATGTGGTGTACCGCGTTTATTGTGACTTTATTCATGTTGCTTTGTTTTTGAGAGACAGTCGGGGTGAAAAATATCACTCGTTTCCTCGCTCCATCATTTTTCTTCTCTTTGGCTCAAAGCTTCCGCCAGTCCTTTTGGTGTCAGCCAGCGGCGCTCACAGGAGGCTGATGGCATCCGGCGTGCAGGGCAGCGCGCATGAAAGCCGCCCTGTCACTCAATTTGAGACAACCATATGTGTGCCTGCATGAGATCTGTGCCAGCAGCAGGCTGCCTCCGCCAGAAGACATTAGGGAACCAGCACGGTGTCATTAAGGCGGCGCAATGATTGATTAGCCGTATCTTGACCGTGGGACCTACCATTCTCGGTTTCTAACTCCTCCTTCACGCCACATGCGCACACACCCACACACACACACACACACACACACACACACACACACACACACACACACACACACACACACACACACACACACACACACACACACACACACACACACACACTTCACTCAGTAACATTGCAGTGGGCTGAAGCTGAGCAGGGAGAAACTGAGGGGGCCCCCTGCTGATGCAAGGGTGTAATTGCATTAGCTGCCCAGTGGGGAGACGATGAGCTTGGCTTGCTCTGAAATGAAACAGCCAGGGGCCACATTAAGTCGTGAGGAGCACTTGAGTCCCCCGCTTCGCTTTTGAGGCGCTTTACAGACGCAGCTTTACTGCAGCGACTCACAGAGCCGTGGCGAGATCATGACAGCTCGCACATCCTCCAAATACACCAAAATGTCTTTGGGCACACTTAAATGTCACACTTTTTTTTGGAAACGCATATTTGAATCCCCACAAAAAATTAACAATGACTTTTCTATGAGACTGTTGTAGCCAGAGTATTTGGCACGAAGTCCGATGTGAAATGAACCTATATTCACTATTGGATAAGAGTAAATAAAGATGTTTGTTCAATAAGTTTTAGTGGTAGGGAAATATACTTATATATAGGCCAGGGGTCGGCAACCAAAACATTGAAAGAGCCATTTTGGACCAAAAATAAAAAAATAAAAATCTGTCTGGAGCTGCTCGCTCTGCCCGCATCACGGCCATGCCCCTGCTCGGATGCGAGCGATCGGCAATCAGCGCACCTGGGACTAATGAAGGCGAACAGTATAAAGACCAGCGGACCCGAAGATCCTGTGTCGGAACGTAGTTCTCTGTATTCAGTAAGCTATCGCGTCTCTGGCTCCCCTCCCTCGTACTTGCTCTCTCTCTGTGTCTTCCCAGTTCCCGTGTCTTATGTCCCTTGTGTTTCCCGCAGTACTTCCCGTGTCTCCCGTGATCGAGCTGTGTGCCTCGACTTTCCTGTTGGATTCCGGACTGCCTTTCTCGATCCTCGACCCCTGCTTGGACACAGACCTTGTTGCTTCTCTCCAGCACCCGACCGCTTGCTTGCCCACGGACTGCCTTCTTGCCTTGCCCCTCTGGTCTGACGAAGGATTTGCTCAACACTCACGGTAACACACAACAGTTAATTCCACACTTAGTCACACACTATACACACTCTTGGATTTCATCACACTCCATTCCCTTGTTGTTGTCATGATCCATGTCCCGGATCATGTTTTATGTTCTGTTAGTTTTGGACTTCATAATTCCTGTTTTTTGCGCACCCTTGTTTGTTTTAGTTACCATGGTTACTTATTATTTCCACCTGCCTCTGATTAGTGTTCGCCCGCTTACCTGCTGCCCGAGCACTAATCAGAGGCATTATTTAAACCTGCCTTGCCCTCCAGTCAGTGCTGGAGTATTGTTTGTTGTATGCTGTGGACTCCCTGTTTCATGCAATGCTCTGTTCATGCTTGTTTTCTGGAGATACCATAGTTCATGCTGATGATTTCATGCTTAGTTCATGCTGCTCGTGCCTTGCCAAGTAAGTTTTGTTAATTTATGCCACAGTTAGCGACTTTTTGTTTCATGTCCATAGTTCAGGCTAAGTGTTAGCTTTTGTTTCCTGCGTTAAGTTGTGCCTTCGCCTTGTGCGCCTTTTTGTTTTCACCTTTTTTTGAAAATTAAAACCATGTTTTCTTGTACACCGCCTGTCATCTCTGCATCTTGGGTTTCGTCACCTCCACATCATGACAGTTATTTATTATTATTATTGTTTGGTTATTATATATATATATATATATATATAAATATATATATATAAACATAGAGCTACTACGCCCTCTTGTGGTCTGTGCCGTCTACACTCTCCTTCTAAACATAACAGTACATTCCGACCAATTTATTAGGGACCAGACGGCACAGTTTTTTTTCTTAGCCCGGATCCCAGTGGTTTTTTTGTTTTGTTTTCACTGTCTTTCATTTTTCACTTCGCTTTTGAAGATTTTTTTTTGCCCTCCTGGACTGTTTAGTGTAGCTAGAGAGGAGGAGGAATCTTTGTTGACAGAAATGTTGAAATGTAATATTAATTTTACAACATTAGAAACCATTAGTAAATCAGAGGCTAGTCAGAAGGTGAGATAACTCCTGGAAATTACTGGCTTTTAATGGCCAAAGGTATAGATGCGTGTGTCCAAGTTAAAGGACGAGTCAGGCTGTCTTCTTTTAATGGATTTATTACAATCTTTGGCAAGCTAGGTAATGTTTGCTGTGGTCTGGAACAACATGGCACACAAACAACTATCTGAAATGCAGCCAATATTACATACAGATAATGTGTCATGAGACATGCAAAACTAAATTATATACAAAGAGGATCAAAGTAAAGGATATTAAAAGAGCTCAAATATACTTACAAATGAGGCATAATGATGCAATAAGTACACACAGCGAACCTAAATAGCATGTTAGCCTTGATTAGCTTGCAGTCATGCACTGACCAAATATGCCCGATTAGCACTCCAACAAGTCAATAACATCAACAAAGCACACCTTTGTGCATGAAACTTTTGGTGGACAAAACGAGACAAAGAAGGAGTGGAAGATTTTACATGTAAACAAACTGCTGTGTCACAGTCCACATGGTGAGTTCAAGAACCGCCGAAATTAGTAGGACAAGACGATGTTCACCAAATATTCTCATCAGTGAAGCATACACACAAACATATTAAACAGTGGGCTTTCTAACAATTGGGAAGGTTTGTGTCATGTTTGTCCTCAAACAAAAAACATACTAAAACAAAAAATTATTTTCCCCCTATCTTTTTCCATTTTCAATCCTTTTATAAAAATGCTCTAGGGCGGCACTGGCCGCGGGTTGCTGACCCCCAATATAGGCTAA